>NC_056726.1:1972190631-1972310455 GCF_019279795.1 Protopterus annectens
TATATATATATATATATATATATATATATATATATATATATATATATATATATATATATATATATATATATATATATATATATATATATATATATATATATATATATATATATATATATATATATGATATATATATATATATATATATATATATATATATATGATATATATATATATATATATATATATATATATATATATATATATATATATATATATATAGATATATATATATATATATATATAGATATATATATATATAGATGATATATATACACACATATATATATATGTATATATATATATATATATATATATATATAGATATATATATATATATCTATATATATCTATATATATATATATATATATATATGGATGATATAGATATCATGGTGGCAATTTAACTAAGAAAGAAAGATTAGCATTGAGACAATTGAAAAATAAAAACATTGTGATACTTAAGGCCGATAAGGGCGGAGGGTGGTGGTAGTAGTTTGGAATACATCTGAATATGTTAAGGAAGTTAAAAAGCAGTTGAGTGATGGTAGATTTTATTATAAACTACCTTTAGACCTGACTGCTGACTTCAAATGAAAAATAGATGAAACCTTGATGGAATATAATAAGAGGTTATATGAATTCAAGGTTTCAAGCGTTTTATGTTTTACCAAAGATACATAAAAAATGTGTTTTCCCCACCCGGCAAACCTATAGTATCTGGGATTGGGTCTTTGACTGAACCCATTTCTATGTATTTAGAAAATTTGTTTAAGCCATTATTACAGCTGGTTAGATCAAGATTAAAAGACACTAATGAATTTCTAGAACTTGTAAATGACTTACAGATAACACACGGATCATACATGTGTACTTTAGATGTACAATAGTTATACCACACCACGGTGGTATTGAAGATATTAAATACTGGTTATCTGAATATGGTCAATATTCTAGGGAACATGGTCAATTTTTGTTAGATTTAATGAGACTGATGTTGGATAGCAATGTGTTTTATTTTGGTAATGAATGCTGTCTACAAGTGGAAGAGACAGCAGTGGGTACTACATTTGCCCTGGTATATGCTGATCTTTTTATGGGTTATTTAGAATGTAGTTTAATTTATGATAACAACCCATTTAAATCTGATGTGGAGACGTTACCTTGACAATTGCTGGGCCATTTGTTCCGGCTGTTTGAGTGGAAAATGTTTGTGGAACATCTTAACTTTAATGTGTTTGATATCAATTTTGTGGCTAGAATAGAAATTACAGCTATAGATTTCTTAGATGTCCATATCACCAAAACCAGCGATGGAACCTTTCACCAGGAATTTTATTTTGCAAGCAGATAATTGTCATCCGAGAGATACAATACGGAATATTCCTAAATCTCAGTTCCAGAGATTATGACGTATTTCTAACAAAGATGATGATTACCAAATTGATTACCAAAATGAAGTAGAGAAAATGGGAAAGAGATTTGTTCAACGGGGTTATAGTAGACAACATATTAGAAAGGAAGAACAAAAGGCATTCCAGTTAAAAAGATAATTTATACAGCATGATTCACGAAAGGTAGAATTGTATATATTGTAAATTCATCTTGAAATCTAAGTCATTTACTTCTACTAATACATCAGAAGTTTTCGAGATTAGACATTTGATTACATGCCGAAGTGAATGGATTGTTTATATGGCAGTACGTCAGTGCGCGGGGCCTTTTATGTGGGACAGACCTAGTAAGCAGACTTCGTAATCCTTCCCTTATTCCCAATTTAGTCTAGTATTCTCGGGGAACTATCACTGAGCATGTACTTTGTAACACTCATCCTGCTGTGGGCACAAGTGTTCCACCTTGTATGTAGACCACAACTGTCTTTTTACTTTGAGTGTACTATTTGATCTGAAGTAGTTAACTTCATTTGTGCAGCAACCTTTGGGAATCGGATCCGACCTCGGATCCGAGACGGCAGTTTTCAACAGCTTTAGATCCGAGCTCCAAGCTCCTCCACCTACCCATAATCCCCTGCCAACCCTGACTGACCCAGATCTAGTTTGCCGCGGTTTCATTCAGCAGCTTGATCTAGAGTCTTCTGGCGTTCTCGTTCTCTTTGTGAGAAAAAATTTTACTTAAAAACCATCGAAAGAACTACGAACAACAAAACCCAGCAAGTAGAGAATAACAGGAGATCCAATGGTGCAGAAACAACCACCCAACTCCACGGCAGTATAATCACAAAACGTTTATTCCAACATCAAGTACAAAAAGAAGGATTGAGCGCTTTCGTCTCCACCCTGGAGTCCTCTTCAGAATCAATTAAACAGAAAAAAGGTTGCGATTTTATATACATACTAGTACTTGTAAATTGACCATTATTCAATTGAGAATAATTACAATTGGCCACAGCCGGAATAATTATTAAACTATTACAATTATTAACCCTTTTGAGGCTAATGCAATTTATAAAATCCATCTGTGTATCAAGAGTGAAAAAGACCACACATAACTGTTATTTTATTCTTTTTTCTTTCTTCTTACTTCTTAAAGGCTATGAATGTATAAAAAAATACATGAAAAAATATATCATCCACTTGTAAAGTGCCACTAGTTAGATAAAAAGAAGGATATGTAAATATATAAATATGGGTAAAAATGTGATATGTGAGTGTATACAAATATATATATGTGTAAAGGTGTTGAAATGAGAAAAATATATATCTATGTATAAAGCCTGTCTGTATATAAAATATATATATATATATATATATATATATATATATATATATATGTATACACATAAAATATATACAATAATGTATAATAATTTAACTTTTTACGACTTTTCTTTAATTTTTGGTGTGAGAGTGTGTTTAGCCCCATTTTTAGTCTAAACTCTCTTACTTTATTTTATTTCTAGTTATCCTTCCCCTACCTTCGTGGTTCCGTCAGTGTTGTGTGTGTGTGTTTGGGGCCTTGTGTGTGTGTGAGAGTTACTTTCTTGAGTATGTCTGAGGCCCCAAAGATAATGTTTTCTAAGTGCACCGAGTGTGGCCATAAGCTGTCCCCAGCGGATGGCCACACTCTGTGTGTATTGTGCCTTGGGGTTGAACACCTGTCCTCTGGTTGTACCATTTGTGCAGCGTTCAACCCCAGGGCACTTAAGGACCGGAGGTCTAAGCTGATTCTGGTGGGTCTTCTGCCCCCGGATTCGGCTTCTACCTCTGGTCCTTCCGTGGCTCCCGCAGAGGCTGTGGCGGCTGCCACTCCTGCTTCCCTCCCCCCGGCCAGGACTCAACCTCCCACCTTAGGCTCGGAGGAGAGGGAGTCTAGGAAAGAAAGGAGGAAGGAGAAGCACCACAAGCGGCGAGCCGAGGCCTCTGCTTTGGCCCCCCCCCTGGCTAAGCGGTCTTCTCCCTCCAGGTCTTCTGGTTCTCCTCCTTCTCGGATCCGGTCCCCATGCTTTTCACCAGGTCCTGAGGAGGAGGAGACCCGATCTCCTTCGAGGTCATCAAGGCGACACTCCCGCCCCGCCTCGGTGGCCTCGTCGAGATCTACGAGAAGTCTCACAGATGCAGATTTGGACCGGATGATGAGAAGATTCCTCCAGGCCCAACTGCAGATGGGAGTGCTCCTGCCTTCCCCCCCCCTCCAGGGGGGAGCTCGACCGCCTTCTTTGCCCCGATAGCTCCTTCTCCGTCCCGTTTCCTGGGTTCGGAGTCTTTGGAGCCAGGCAGCCTTGGATCCGGGGGTGTGTCGGTGCCGATAGTCTCGGGTACTTTGGCGCCGACACTTCCCTCGAGTCTGTCGGGTCCATTTTCTTTGGATCCAAGCTCTTGGAGCCGTGGGCTGAGCTTCGGATCCGGTGGTATCGGTATGCCTTCGGCACCGTCTGGGTTGGAGCATGCTGGTCCGTTGGATCCGATCGCTTCGGCTCCGGCCCCGATCCATCCATCGGATCCGAGGGAGTCTCTGCTTTCAGATCCCAGAGAGAGCAGCTCTCCTTCGGCATTCGACGTGGTAGAGAGAGAGTTCTGTCAAGGCATTCCAGGCCCCCGACCCTTGCCACAGCTCCACCATGCACTCCTTCTCAGTTGGGCCTGGCTTCCATCACCCGGCCCCAGGGACAGCCTGCTTTGACGTCCCAGGTAGTTCCAGTGGAACAAGACGTTGCTGGTGTGAGACCTCCTCGGACAGCCCCCCCCCGAGGAGGTCCTTTACAAGCGAAGGTGCAAGAGGAGGCACAAGGACTCCCCCGAGTCCTTGACTGAGGACAGGAATTTGGAGGAAGGGGAAGGCTCCCCAAGATCACCCCCCCCGAAGATGTCTCATTTGGTGACATCATGGCGATGCACAGAATAAAGGGGGGGTGGTCTGCCCCAAAGCCTACCTCAGACGAATCAGTGTTCCTGGAGGTGTTTGAAGCAGGCCCGTCTACCTCTTGGGTGTCTCCTCTGGTCGACCCCCTGGTAGACTTGATCACTACCAGGGCGTGGAAGGAGCTGGACACTGTGGAGCCAGTCCCCAAGCGCCCGGACAAGATCCTTAGCCCATCCTCTGACAAGTCCCACTGGAGTAAGGGTCCCCCTGTAGATGCCATGTTGGTGGCGGCGGCCACTAAGAGGGAACTTGCTCAGGAGAGTCCCTCGGTTCATCCCCCAAGCAAGGAGTCTCGGTCGATGGACCGCCTAGGGAGGTGGGTGTTTAGTTCTGCGACCTTCTCTGTGAGGTAGCTGAACTTCTTGACACACGTGCTCCGACTGCAGCGGGACCTTATCAAAGAGTACGCTGCGTCACCCCCCCCCCCCGAGTCCATGTCGGCGGAGGACAAACAATTGCACTCCACCCGGATGGCCACTCTACGATCCATATCGAACACCTCTATGCGGCTTCTGTCTCATGCCATGGAAGGAGCCGCTAGAGCCAGCAGAGCGGGCCTCGTTATGAGACGTCAGGCCTGGCTCCGACACTGTGATTTCACAGAACCCTTTAAGGTGTCGTTTGTTAATGCCCCTTTTGATGGTTCTGCCCTCTTCGTCAAAACTGTGCGATAATCCTTGGTCCAGAGCGAAAAGGACGGGAAGACGTCTGCCATCTGA
The DNA here is from genome assembly GCF_019279795.1 of Protopterus annectens. Lineage (NCBI taxonomy): Eukaryota > Metazoa > Chordata > Ceratodontiformes > Protopteridae > Protopterus > Protopterus annectens. The sequence goes on from NC_056726.1 coordinate 1,972,195,731, forward strand.
GTCCGCTTCTCTGCTACCCAGAGGTCCTTTTCTAAGAAACAAAAGGGACAGAAGAAGATGTGGTTCCGGAAGTCACAACAGTCCCGTCCCGCTCCAGACTCCCAGCCCTTCCACGGCAGAGGAGGGCAGGGTGGACGCCGCCCTAGAGGCAGAGGGGGCCCGTGGAACTTTGGATCCAGAGAACACTTCTCGGACCAACCCACGCAGCACCCCTGAGGGGTTACCCGACTGCTCCACTCTGGAAGCAGTCGGGGGGGGGGTTTCTCGAAGCACCCAGCAGCTTGGGAGTCCATCACGACAGACCGCTGGGTGCTTCGCATCATATCCAGAGGATACCAAATTCCCTTTTCTCGTTATCCATGCAGCCCCAGATACCTCCCCGATGTCCCACCCGAGCAGAGGGAAGCCGCAGCAATGGAAATCCAACATTTGCTGGAAAAAAGAGCCATCCAACACGACCCCCAGACCAGTGCGGGTCCTGGTTTTACTCCAGGTTCTTGGTGCCAAAAAAGACGGGGGACTTGAGACCGATCCTCAACCTCGCTTCCCTGAACCTGTCAGTAACCAAAGAGAAGTTCTGCATGGTCACTCTTCAATCCATTCTCCCCCTTTTGCGGGAGAAAGATTGGATGTGCTCTATAGACCTCAAGGATGCATACTACCACATTCTGATGGACAGGTGATCCAGGAGGTTCCTCCGCTTCCGGCTGGGAGCCAGTCATTTCAAATTCAGGGTCCTCCCCTTTGGTCTCACCACAGCCCCCAGGGTGTTCACCAAAGTGTTAGCGGCCCACCTGAGGCTTCAGGGAATTCAGGTCTTCCCGTACCTGGACGACTGGCTCCTGACCGCTCTGACAAGGCATCTACTCTGTACAGCTAGAAACTATTTTCTTCGTCTAGCTCCCCGGGTGGGGATCACTATCAACATAGAAAAGTCATCTCTTACTCCGACTCAGACTATAGACTTCATAGGGGCCAGATTGGACACAAACAAGCTCCTAGCTTTCTTGACCATAGACCGGCTACATGTGCAGGCCATTCTACAATCTCCATCTCCCCTGGCGGAATTGGTCCTGAGGGCTCTTGGCTCTATGATGGCAGTGATCAACCTATTGCCAATGGCATGTTTGAACATGAGGGTCTTACAATGGACCCTCCAGGTCCACTGGTCCTTTCTTCAGTACCCTCTGAGCCATCCCTTTCCCATCAGCAGGGCCTGCAAGAGGGCCCTCCTATGGTGGCTCCAATCTCCGGACCTTCAGCAAGGATGCCTCTTTTCTATGACCCCTCCGCTAGCCACGGTGACCACGGATGCCTCCCGCCTCGGGTGGGGGAGCATTGTTCGGGCAGGACAGTCCAAGGCACGTGGGACCTCATGGAGACCTCACTGCATATCAACGTCCTAGAGATGAGGGCAGTGCTGTTAGCGTTGCAAGCACTTCAGGACCTTCTTTCTGTAGGAACGATTGAGATTCAGAAGGACAACATGTCGATTGTGTGGTACATCAACAAACAGGGGGGAACCAGGTCTTACCCACTCTGTCGAGAGGCCATGAGGGTGTGGGAATGGGTGATCTCCACCAACCGCTTTCTCATAGCAACGCACATTCTGGGATGGTCCAACATCCTAGAGGACAAACTAAGTCGCACCATCCTGTTACCATATGAGTGGTCTCTGAATCCCGAGATAGCAAATCGGATCTTTGCCAAATGGGGTCAATCCTGTTGCGATCTCTTTGCCTCTCCCTCGAACACGAAATGTTACGACTATTTCGCTCTCATTTCCCCCTCTGGGGAACCCCTGAGAGATGCTCTGGTGCATGCTTGGCCTCCCGGTCTTCTTTATGCTTACCCTCCTCTTCCTCTAATGCTGAAGTTTCTTCAGAAAGCCATTCTGTTGGGGAGCAGGATAATCCTCATTGCCCCATTTTGGCCTCGTCAAACCTGGTTCCCTTACCTTTGGTCTCATCTGGTGAATCCTCCTTGGATTCTGGATTCCCATCTGGATCTAATATCCCACCCCCTAGATCTCCCAGTCCCGAACCTGGACAGCCACAAGCTCACAGCTTGGCTGCTCCAGTTCCACTCATAGCTAGGACTCCCGGTATCTCTTCCCCAGTTAAAACCATTCTAGTAGCTGTGCACAAGCCTTCTACTAGAAAGATCTATAGCAGCAAATGGAAACGTTTCTCCATTTGGGCGGAACACAAAAATTTGGATCCTTTTACAGCTCCTCTGCCCACTGTATTAGACTTTCTGTCAGGACTGTTTCATCAGGGAGCTAGTTCCTCCACAGTCAAGGTCCAACTAGCAGCTATCTCTCATTATCACGTTGGAAATTAATTGGGCCCTTTGATCACCACGAAATTGTGTAAGACCTTTTTGAAGGGCATCTTTCTGCTCAGACCCCAGTGAAGGATGTAGTCCCTCCTTGGGATTTAACGCTGGTGCTTCAGGCCTTGACAACTCCCCCATTTGAGCCTGCAGCTTCCATAGATCTTAAATTCTTATCATGGAAAATGACCTTTCTTGTCGCTATCACCTCGGCTCGAAGGGTCTCTGAACTACAGGCCCTCTGTGTAAAACCCCCATACTTGACCTTTCACAAAGATAGAGTTTACCTCAGGACCAGTCCCTCCTTTCTTCCCAAGGTTGCCTCTGAGTCAAATATTAACCAGTCCATCAACTTGCTGATCTTTTTTCCTAACTACCATAACAAAGGGGAATACAATTACACTCATTGGATGTGCATAGACAACTTCGCTTCTACATCCACAGGACATCTGGTCATAGGAAATCTGACCAGTTGTTCATCTCCTTTGCCAAATTTAACTTGGGTAAATCTGTGTCTAAAGTCACACTCTCTAGATGGATTTCACAGTGTATCCTTTTAGCATACGAAAGTTCGGGCAGGCCCGCACCTCAGGGAGTCCATGCCCACTCTACTCGATCTATGTCTACCTCTGCGGCTTTTAGAGCTAGAGTTTCTTGGGATGATATTTTCTCGGCAGCCACTTGGGCTTCATCTCATACTTTTATCAATCACTACAAATTGGACATTATCTCCAGAGGGAGAGCATCCTTTGGCTCTGCAGTGCTCCGGAACATCCTTCCATGAAGGCCGCCCAAGATTCAGTTAGCTGGGGACTCTGTCCCAAAGGTTGCTGCACAAATGAAGTTAACTACTTCAGATTAAGAAGTTATGTACTCACCATAACGTTCCATCTGAGTAGGTAAACTTCATTTGTCAGCAACCGACCCTCCCTCCTGCCCCCTCACTTGCGAATGTTCTCATACTCAGGTCCATGGGTTTTACCCACTTATCTTGGGATTAATCATTGCTAGCAGTTTCTGCTGTTGGGCAAACTTGATCTGGGGTCAGTCAGGGTTGGCAGAGGATTATGGGTAGGGGGAGGAGCTTGGAGCTCGGATCTAAAGCTGTTGAAAACTGCCGGCTTGGATCCGAGGTCGGATCCGATTCCCAAAGGTTGCTGACAAATGAAGTTTACCTACTCAGATGGAACGTTATGGTGAGTACATAACTTCTTATTTAAGTGTATATATACAAACTTTTTTTTTATTTTCTTAGTGTTATATTTTATTAAACAGCCGTAATACTTCATTTCAATCCTTCCTTACTTCTTTCCTAGCCTACTTTATGATGCATGTAAAACCCTTTACCATGTAAATAGTACTGTATTGTTTTGTTAAACTCTGTAGTAAATTTCTTTAAAGTTAAGTTCTTTGATGAAAATCTCCATCAACATTGTATTTAAATAATTTTTAGTTTTGCTGTTGTTTTTTTAGCTTAATTTGGAGCTCATCTCCCCGGGCCTCATCTGAAAATGGACATGTATCCAGTTGGACTAGCCCGGTCAACAAATATAAAATAAATAAAATATTAAATGTCAGTGTACAAGGAGTGCCCTTTTCAAACATAAAATGGAATATATATCTGCAAATCTTGTTTGTAGGTATTGATTCCTTATGGAGGACAAATCTTTCTGAAGTTGATAGGCACAGAATTCTAGACAAAAAAGAAAGACTTTGGATTATAAATTTGGGTGCACTTTATAAACTTGGTTTGAGTGAACATCTTTAAAAGTATTTATCTATTTGAGTAGTATACATTTTTACAAAGCCTTTCTGCTGTTTATGAATTATTGTTAAATATAAAGAAATACTTTCCTTAAAAATGGTTTGCAACATGTATGGGTTTGCTAATGCAATATTCTGTTGGTGTTTGTATATATGTATTTTTATTTTTTATTTTTTGCAAGAAGAAGTAGGCGATTTCATGTGTTAAAGATTTATGTACCTTTAAAATTTGGGTATATAAAGAGAATGGATGGCAAGGGACTATACTATTCTGCTGATGATGCCAGGGGGCGAAACCAGTTTGGAGTTTCTTGTTTGCTGAAACTGTTTGTCGGCCAGGAGCATTTGCTGGAAATAAATATTGTTGAAAGATCATTTTGCCATCTTTTTATTCCCTTTCTTCCTGAAGTATTGTGGTTTTGGTGGTGCTAGACTTCCATTTTGGTGTTTTTACTTATTGGTTTGGTCCAAGCACACCACGAGCTAACGTGCACAGCGAACCCCAACTGATGGAGCACAAGTGCTCGAAAGCAAAATTAGTAACAAAAAAACCCCACCTCTGCTAATTATGTACCAACTTTGAAATTGTACTGCAGTAGTGAAATGGCAAATACTCCAGTCTCATCTGGACCTCTGTCTTGCACAGAAAATAGTCAGTATGTGCGATAAGCTAATTTTCAATGAAAAAATATCCATATAAAATTTAGAAAGGTGTTACCTATCAATTTGTCTTCTCTTGCTGTGACAGTTTTCCTGTTAGTGTAGTCTTCCTTCAAATTTTGACTCGCAAACCAAAAGGTAAAAAGGTCACTCAGACAAACCAGTTATTTAAAACTACAAAAAAAACCTAGCCAAGCTAAAGTTTTCACTGTGTAATACCTTAAGCCTCCCGCAATAGAGGCCCATGGCACACATGCAAGTGACCCTTCAAGGACATAGTGTTTCAGCAATATGGCTTCTGAATGTCCATGACTATTTACTTTTTCATTTTAAGTCTTTATGGATGGATTCAGGCCAATAACGCCAACCCCCACTATCTGTTGACATGCATGTTTAGGCCCTGTTATGACATTGTCAACACAGCATAAGTGGACTATTTGGCTATACTTAAGAAACACAGAGTCTTTTACACCCAGCTGATGTCCATAACAATTAAACTGCCTGCAAAATATCCCAAATAACATTTGTAGTATTAGCAGTTGTTCCAAATTTGCAGAAAGATATAACCCACATAATTAAGGTGATCTATGCCATTTCAAAATGTTAAGAATGTAAGTAGCAGTGTACCTCAAAGCTCAGTGCTGGACCCCCTCATTTTAGCATATACTCTTACGTCCATACTAAAAATCCAGACAGATTTGACATTGACTGTAAGGTGAATATTATTTTTTCATTTTGCCCAATATGTAGAATTGCCACAGAAAGAACTAATCATTGCAACCCAGTAGTGTGCAGAAAAAGGGCTCAAACTGAATGCAAAAAGTGCAGTGTTATATTTGGTAAACACCTTACAGTATAGTCGATACCCCATTCCTAATGGACATGTTAGTCAAAGACTTTAACACCTGGGTTGACAACATCATCTGCTTTGAACACCATGTATCACAGGTAATTAAGAAATCATTCCATTTAAGCCAACTAATTTCTAAAGGCATCTCATCCAGGCCAGAACACCCCTCAGTACTCAGCCCTAATTAGATCAGTAATGCCTCTTTCAGCATGTACCTAGCTGTACATAATCAGGCAGTTAGAAAAAAAAAAGATTGAAGCCCTGTCCTTACACTCTGTTAGGCTATTACAGGGTGATCTATTTCTTTCATTCCATGCTATCAAAGACCCAAACATATGGGACCACTTGTACTTCCATAAAGCAAACAGCTCCACAAACACTCAAACTAAGAATCTAATCCACCAACACATAAAACACATTGGAGGGACAGATTTTTTCCCCAGTAGTAATCCATCACCAGAACAAATTGATTTTACATATTAGAGTAACCTTCATATCTTTCAGGAAGGTCCTGGATATTTGGAAAAGTAGGCATAAATTCATCCCTGGACTGACACATTTTGCTGTTTTTGAAATTGGAGGTACAACTTGAGGGCTGTTACTGGCAAGGTGCAAATGGTCTCTTGATTTAGTTGCCTTGTGCATGCTATAATCCTATGAGTTGGTCAAGTTAGTTAGAAAAGACACTTGCTGTTTTTTCTTAGCCTAGAAGTAAAAAAATCTTTCTATTCTCTATCATCTGCTAGTTCTTCCAGATCATCAAGTCCTTTGGGAGTTATTCTTTGGACACTGATTTCAAGAATATGAGAGCATTTCTGAGGGTTCAGTAGAAAATGTTTCTGGTCGCTTTTCCATTTAGGTACTAGGGAAGGCAAAAGAGCTCCCTTTTACCTTACTGTTCATCCATCCTAGATTTCCTTGTCAGTCCCCATTTCACTGCAGATTCTTTTGAGATCACTTATGACCCTTTAGTCAGTGATTTGATAGATGTACTGATATGTTTTTTGGTGCCACAACCTTTGGAGTTAGTGCCTCCTATATTGATAACGCTATCTGTGTTGATGGCTTTAGTGCTGTTGGTGTTATAAGTTTTGGTGGTCCCAGTGTTTATGGTCTGCCATTCCAGGCTGGTTTTGGCACAGACAATGTCAGAGTTGTTACCTGTCTTTGCTAGTTGAGGCTTTCAGTCTTCTATCCCAGAACTTGCAATGTAGTGTGGGTGCAGTGGATCTTTGTCTCCATTGTTAGCAGTCAAACCATCAGGGTCAGGCATGCGCCTGTTTTCTCATTGTTAGCTTTGGTCTCTGAGTTTCAGCCTCTGGCAGTTAATGTTGCTAACAGCATCACACACTGCATTTATTTTTCTCTAACCGAAGCTATGAGTAGTGAATTTTTCTTGCCTGCTGCTTTACCTATTCTTTCTCATCATTGTGAGAGGATCTGAGGGGCTCTTGCAAGATTGTGCCCTATTTAGTGTTCTTCCTCATGAGACCCATTACTACAAGTCCAGGTAAGATGCAGAGATGCAAGAGGAAGCACAAGGACTCCCCCTCAAAGTATATAATCCTAAATACTGCTAGTGGATTATGCTGATTTCTCATCATTCCCACCAGATCTCAAATTTGGGAGAGTAACAGAGGGCAGGATAGCCCACAGACCATATGTCATCACTACAAAAGATCCTGAAGGAAGCATTTTCACCCTCCTTCCACCCTGGGGGATTCTCCTCTGGACAAGATGGTGTATCTGGTAGTCTGAGCTGCATCGATAGAACTTGACATAGTAGCATAAGGAAACCAGACAAGAAACTGCTGTCCTTCAAAGAATTGGACTTTCAGGGTTGAGATTATCAAACCATGACTTCTTGTTTCTGCAACTGTTATTACAGAGCATCTACCAGGAGAAACTCTATCAAGTGTTCTAGGTTGATACTAGTTCTCAGGAAGAAGGTTTGGATTTGTGCTATTTTTTTGTTAGTAGTTTAAGAAAGAGCAAATCATCACTGATTCCTAGCTGAGTGCAGCTGTGTTGAGACTAGAACCATCTCCACTAAGACAGGTAACATCTCAAGTAATCAACTCCAAACCTCTTTGTCACTACTCACCCTTTACCCCACATTAGTAAGCACCTGAAACCATGGATTTGCTTCCAACCATCTTTGTAGCCAACTTGATTGAAATGTAGCAGTTGTCTCATGTTTGCTGGCAACCCGTGTCACTATTAGACAGAGGCACAGTAAACTAAACCTTAAAAAGGGAACAGTATACTCAAATCAAGGGGTGGCGTAAGCCATACAGAATCGGGCTAGGCTTATAATTGCCCCAGGGCAGATAGCCTAGTATGAACCTATGAATCAGCTACTACTTAAACTGACAGTGTGTGAGAGATGCAATTACATAATGTTATTGGAGGCAAAGCTCTCACACAAAGGCACAACAAATAGCATGCAGTTTGACAGCAATGTACTAATCCACACATAGCACAGACCAAGCATAAAGACCTATATATGCTGAGGATCTTAATTAACCTACCTAAACCACAAAGGCATCATAAGTGCAACTTGAACAAGTATTCTCAGCAACCTCAAAAGCACACAACACAGGCATTACTCACCATAAAACGTAACCTCAAAGTCACACTGGCTGAGGTCAAAAGACCATTACGCAAACATCCACACAAACCAATATTATAGTAATAAGTGACTCCATAGTGAGACATCCATGTACTAATCCCCAGGCAGTGCAAGAAGAGGGTCATTGTCAGTTGCCTGTCAGAGTCTAGCATTCAGTGCATCATGTATGCACTCAAGTTCTTGCACCACAAGTACACATAATACATGGTCATAGTGCTTGTGGGTATAAATGACTTGAGGAAAATGTCTATTGCAGGTATGACCCTAGCCATGAACAATATTCTACCATCACCAAGAACAGTGCTGCAATATGAACAAAAGATAATTAACAATTAGCTTAGCTTCTGGAGCCATTCTAATGAGGTACAAATATATATATATATATATATATATATATATATATATATGTGTGTGTGTGTGTGTGTATGTATATGTGTGCATGTGTGTTTGTGTGTGTGTGTATATATATATATATATATATATATATATATATATATGTATGTATGTGTGTGTGTGTATATGTATGTATATATATATATATATATATATATATGTGTGTGTGTGTGTGTGTGTGTTCCGTTCAGAAGCTCGAAATACTGAAATCTCGAATTTCAGTATTTCGAGTCCAAGAAGTGGAAACCACAAAACGTATATATGTATATTTATTTATATATATATATATATATATATATATATATATATATATATATATATATATATAAAACACACACACACCACCACTAGCCTAGGAAGAGATGATAGACACTTCTAAATACTTTGGCAGGGATGGCCTGCAGCTGTCCCCCCAAAGCTTTTGTATATGGGCTAAATCCTTGCCCATCCAGTAGTGTGTTTGTTAGTCAGTGTCAATTTTTCTAAAGCTTCCAAAATACCAAAAATGGAGTCTGGATAATATGAAGCTATTGCTGCTCTACCCTCCTTACTACCAGAGACCTGGTTCAAGACCAGTATCAGCACTCCGTCAGTGCAGGGTTTCAGCACCTGCCATATATTCAAGACTACTGCATTGGATGAAGGCACTGAAAGTAATGGTGTCTTGTATTTGTAAAAAAAAAAAATACATCTAGACTCTGACTTAGAACATTTCCATGCCCAAATTACTATTGGTGAAACCGCTTACCATATCATAGGTAACTATAGGACCTCCTCATTTTCCCCCTCAGCTCATACCGCCTACCTTGCCAGTATGGAGTCTCTATATATTAAACCAAACACCATTCTTCTAGGAGAATTCAACTCCCTCTCCATTAACTGGAAGACTTGTACGTCCTCAAACATGTATGCTCAGAAATTTCTGGACTTCATCAGTAGAAGCTTTCTGGAGCAGTTTATCTGCACCCCAGCCAGGAGCAATACAGTCCTGGACTTTGTCCTTACCAATATGCTTAAATCTGAAGCAAGAACCATCTTCCTATTCCTCTGTATTTTGAGATTATGCCAAAAATTAATCTACCAAAGCTGATTGATGACCTGGAAAAACTCAAAAGCCCCTTCCATCTGGACAACCCCACTACTTATGTGGACTCCTTTACCATCAAGTTGTAGGCACATCTAAACAGCTACACAGAGACATCTGCCCCCATTAAAAGTAAACACAAAGCCACATTTAAAGAGAAACCATTATGATAGAAACCTAATATAAACATGGTCTGTAATAAAAGGGAAAACACTTACATGCAAAAATAAATTTAACTCTGAAGATGCCTATAACTCTGTTGCTAAACTTGAGAAGGACCTGATCAAATCATCCAAAGCCAGATATCATGTAAAAATAGCCACCCAGGTGAAAGGATAACAACAAAGCTTTCTTTGTAGAAATCTTAGAAACAATTTTCCAGCATTCTGCAGAGCTAATATTAAAGGATATCACATACTCTGACCCAGAGGACATAGTTTATTAGCAGACAAAGTTAGCTGAAACTTCACTCTTTTCTCCCTTTCCATATTCCCAGTTCATATTCTTGCATCTATCCCCCATCAAATCTCCCAAGGACAAGTCCTCAAGGTACTAGCCAAAGCTGGATAACACATGAGGCTACCTACTAGTTAGCCTGAAACATGACTTCTCAGACCCAATACAGAGATTACTCAATATCTGCCTCCAAACAGGCTTCTTGCGAGATCAGTGGAGAATAGCAACAGTCAACCCCTTGCACAAAGGTGGGACATCAATGGATCCAGGTCTTACTCACCCTGGTGGAGTTCAGAAGGTTACCATGGCAATGGAAGAGTGCAAAACTGTTCACACTGCCTACCTTGACCTGGCCAAGGCATCTGACACAATATTCCACATGAACATGTTGACAAACTCGAGAGGTTAGGTACAAACCCTTATGTCACCCAGTGGATAGCCTGCTGGCGCTCAGACAGAACCTAGAATGTTAGAATTGGTAAGTCCACCTCTACAAAGAGGTTAGTCATCAGTGAAGTCCTTTAGGGATAGGTCCTGGGAATGCTGCTTTTTGGCGTCTACTTCTCTGAAGTCAAGGCCAACATCAGGGGTCTTTGGCTGCCCAAATTTGCAGATGATCGCAAATTAAAAAAGCCATAGAATCCTCAACCAACATTAATGATGTCCTTCCATTTCATTCTCTCAGTATTCTTTACTTAAGGGATCTCCTGCCATGGATAGTCCAACATCTGGCCAGTATACAAAAGCCTATAGTTTTTAAAGGTGCCATATGTCACAGGTACATAAGGCACAGGGCATATAGGTGATGTACAGATGCACACACACACACACACACACACACACACACACACACACACACACACACACACACACACACACACACAAACATTTTTGCCGCTAGTCTAAACACCATTATTGAACATCTACCTGAACACCCTTCTGCTCTTCTGGTTACAAGCCATTTTTTCAGAAAAGTGCCCTTTTGTGGTTTCTTCATTATTTTTTGTGTTCATGTCATGCAGAAAGAAAGAAATGTCAATGTGGGAGGAAGATTCCCCATAAAGACCGTCACGACCTGCGTCTTTTTTTATTTGGTGCTTCCCACAGTCATACACAGTGTTCTGTCTGCCAAGTGTTTGTGCCTAAGACCCTCAGTAATTGCCTGTCCTGTTTGTCCATATACTTGGTGAACCAACATCTTAAGTTGTTGGCTCAGGGTGCAGTGGCAGAATCCTCCAATCCTGTGAGCCAGCCATCTGCAAATAAAAGGCAGACCCAATCCAGTTGCTGTCCAGCCTTCCCCTGACATTTCTGTTGAGGCTGATGAAAGCCCTGAAGACTATCTGGTTCTTGGTTTGGATTCCTCTTTTGTGAAGCTGTCTGAGGCCGGTATGGATCCAGCTTCTCACACATCTTCAGGGGATTTTCAAACATCTGTTGTTGATGTGGAGGGGGAACCTCAGCCGGTAATATCTGAAAGTTTGAGGGAGGGTATTCCTACAGCTATTAAGAGTCACGCCAGGGATCTGATCCTTTAAGGATGTTCCGTGCAGACGTCCTGCAGAAGAAAAAAAAAAGACGACTAAGCATATTTCCTCTGTGGTGAAAGAATCTTAATGTGAATGACAGGATTTCACTTAGGGTTTATTGAATGCTTTGATGGCCTTGAAGCTACCTCAAGGGGACCATGTTCCTGCCCTCCGTAGTCTTCCATTTCAGTCAAGAGGACTAGAGAATTTGATTCCTCAAATGAGGATCTGGACTCAGGGTAAGAATCCCTAGCTTATTTTCCCCTTATTTCCCACTTGGACTACAGTTCAGAGGAGGATTCCCTAAGGGGAAGAAGGTTTTTGGGTGTGTGGCTCCTGCCAAGTCTACTCACACTCGTGCCTCCCAGAAACCTCCTTTTCAGGACAAGCCTATTTCTATTTGATGATTGCTTCCACTTTCCCTTGGCCAGGTTCCCTTGTCATCTCCATCTTTCCCTGTCTATTCCAAATTGGCTGTGAATCACCTTGAACTCTTTGGTTCTGTCCATTATCCATCAGGGATATCTCGTGGTTTGGAAGTCCTCCCTTTTCTGGCATTCCTCAATTTCCTTTGGAACAGCTTTCTCATTTCTCCGAGATTCTTCACTCTCCTTTGGATCAAAGTACCATTCAAGCTGTGCCTACTACCCAGGTAGGGAATGGTTTTTATTCCAGAATGTTTTTGATCCCATGAAAATAGGGTGCATGGAGACCAATTCTGTTTCTTTCCTGCTAAGCACCTTTCTCAAGATTCCTTCCTTTCTGATGTTCTCTTCAGACTTTGTTTATTCTTCTACTTCCTCATGCCTTTCTAGTGTCTCTGGATCACAAAGATGTATACCTTCATATCCTCATCCATCCTCTCTTCAGATAATGTTTATCTCTCTCTGTCCATCTTCCCCCTTGCATTTTCAGTTCTCTGCTTTGCCCTTGGACCTCACTACTGCCCCAAGGATATTTATATGTTTCCGTATCTAGATGACTTTTTATTCAGACTTCTCCTCCCAGCAGTCTGCTTCAGGATTTCTGGTTTACTACTTGCCTATTACACAGTCTGGAGTTCACCATAAACTTCCAGAAATCAGTTCTGAAGCCTTCTTAGGATCATATTTTCATCAGGCTCCAGATGTTTCCCATGTTGGTATCCTTTCATGCCCCCAAGGCATAACCTTTTTCCAATCCCTCTGGTGTTGGTCACGGCCATAAAATTTCTTAGGGTCCTGGGATGCATGGCTTCCATCATCTCCATGCACCCTATCACCAGGCTCCATATGAGGATACTTCATGGTATCTGAAATCGGTGTGGCTTCAGTATTGCCATCCCATGGAGTTCCTGGTGCCTTTTCTATTTTGTCTCAGGCTTGAGGTTAATTGGTGGATTCATCAACTCCCTCTCAGTCTGGGACTTCTTTTTCAAGCTCCAGTTCTCACTCAGAAGCTTTTAACAGACTCCTCAGACAGGGTGGGGTGCCTCCTGCGGCCCTTTGAAATTTCAGGGTCTCTGACCTCCTCATCAGAGGTCAAACCATATCAACATAAAAGAGATGAGGTCTCTGCTTGTGGCTCACCAAGCTTTTCATTACTTCTTTCATCCTGGTCCTCTCAAAGTCAGACAGTACCACACCAATGTGATATGTCAATGAACAGGGGCATGAGGTCCTGTCTTTTTAGGCTAGCTCTTTAAGTCTGGGATGCTAGCTAGCCAGTATCAAGTGACTCTTCAGATGATTTACATTTCCTCAGAGCACAATCTAGTGGTAGAGTGTTTGAGCAGGTCCAGTACACAAGCTTCTAAATGGATGTTTCACAGAGATGTGTTCTGGACATTGTCCATCATTGCTGTATTCCTTAGGTAGATCTTTTTGCTCCCCTGAACAGACAATTTCCTTTTATTCTATTTCAGTTGTGGCTTGGAAAATGGATGCCCCGTCTTTTCCTTGGAAGGGCATATTTTTGTACACCCCGTTCCTCTGTTGCCACTTCTGCACAAGATCAGACATGACTCTCCCAAAATCTTGCTGGTGGCTCCCTTCCTTTCTCATTTGGCCAGGGTCAATCACATGTTATCTCATTAGATAGATCTTCTCATACAAGACGAGATTTCCTGCCCATCCTCACCTGTCCACTCTTCTACTGACACTGTGGGTGATAGGATTTTGATTCCTTTTAGGCACCTACCTTTTGAGAACAGGCTCTGGGTAGTGCAGGAGGCCAGGAAACCACTTCCAGGAAATTATAATTGTCCAAATGCAAGTGATTTTCTGTCTGGTGTCTCTCTCGCTATCAAGATCCCCTGTGGGGGTGGGGGGTCCTCTAGTTCTGTCATTTGTGTGATCTGCTCCATGCTGGGTTAGCATTTCTTCAGTGAAACCTCGCCTATTGGGAATTTATGCTCGTCTGTCCTTGTCTACTCCTCTGGCCTCTAGATTTGAGGTCAAGCAATTTCTCAATGGCATCTCTCATATCAGGACTTCCAGGATGCCTATTCTGCCTTGCTGTGACCTCAATTTTGTACTTGAAAAATTGACCCAAGGCCCTTTTGAGCCTACGTCTTCAACTTCCTTAGAACATTGTACTTAGAAGACGTGTTCTGCTTTTGGCTCTCAATTCAGCTAAGAGAGTGTTTGAACTTCAGGCTCCTAAGGCTATTCCTAATTTCTTAGTTGTTCACAGCGGCAGGGTGTCTGTTCATACTAATCCTTCTTTTATGCCCAAGGTGGCCAATGAGTTGGCCCTTAATCAGCCTATTATCTTCCTTCAGTTTTTCCTACTGCACAGTCTGCCAAAGAGAAGATTCTTCATACCTTGGATTTGCAGAGACAGATCCGATATTATTCGGATAAACTAAAGTTAATTGCAAATCTGAGCAACTTTTCATTTTCTTTCATGCCAGGACTTTGGGTTTGACTGTTTCTAAACAAACCATCACCTAAGGCCATTTCTTTTTGTTCTTTTCATGGCAAATGTCTTTCCTCATCTGTAAAGGTGCATTTTACTAGGGCAATTGCCTCCTCTTGTGCCTTTTTCAAGGGTCTGGATATGAATTCTATCCTTGAGGCTGCTACTTGGTCCTCTGTTCATACTTTCACTGTGCATTACAAGTTGGATATTATTTCCAGGGCCAGGGCAGGCTTTGCCATGGCTATCCTGCATGGGTTTGTAAAGAACTTTTCTGTGCCTTTATCCTCCAAGGCTTCCTATTGAGCTCTTTTACTCCCCTTAAGTAAAGAATACTGCAACCGTGATATGGAATGACTTGGTATAATTGTGTAAAATCTTATAACAGCAGATGTCCTTCTCTTCACAATTGTAGTATTTGGTCCCTCCCTCCTACTAGCTACTAGTCCTAGCTCTTTCCCTGTATTTTTATTGCCACCCTGGCTGAGGGGTTCCTCTTCCTTCTGGATGCACATGTTTTCCTTGTCCGAGGGTATTCTGTTCCTCCTACTGCTTTTTCAGTTCTGAATGTGTGCATCCATACATCCTCTTTATGCCCTATACTTTGCAATGGGGAGCATACATAAGACATACAGCACCTACAAGAGCTAAAGGCTCTGGAATATTGGCCGGACTTTGGGTTGTCCCTGGCAGGAGATCCCTTAGGTAAAGAATACTGCAGCAGTGAGGAGAAGGGCATCTATTATGGTAAGATTTTACACAACTGTACTTTCTCCAGGAAGGACTGACAGACAAACATCTGGTGTCAGTCATGGGATAAAAGTAAATGGTGAGAAATGCATAATAGTATCCTTCAGAAAGTCAGCCACCTGCGGTATCTGTCATGTTGACAACACACCCCTAAGGGTCAACTCAATAGTCAGGGACTTGGGGGGGGGGGGGTACACACAGTAATCTGTCTAACCTTTGAACATCACGTGTCTATGGTAGTGAGGAAATCATTGTGTGTTTTTCAGTTTATAGTTCCTTACTAAAATAATACAGGGTGTAAGTAACCTGTCCTGTACAGAAAGCCTCAGAGCCCTATCCCTGTATTCTATCTCCTACAGGCTGTTGAGGGGAGCTCTATGCCTGGCATACAAGGCATTGTCAGACCCCATCCTGATGGGCCTCTTGAATACCCACAAAACAAATAGCACCAGAACTGTCCATTCTAAACGCATAAAAACCCTTCCCTATTATATAAATAGGACCTGCTGGAGAGACAGACATGTATTCTAGAGACTACCCACCCCTTCTCTAGAACAGTCTTCTCATCCATGTGAAGCAGAGGTCCTCCCTAACTTGATTCAAATGTAACTTGGACAATTGAATGGGTAACAAGAAATTCATCCTTTACTTGGCACTATATGTTAATGGTATGTATCCCAATCCCCTACTTATGCTTACCAAGGGTACCAAAATGTATCAGATTTGGGATGCATGGCTAGGCTTAAAAAGGTCCCAGTGGTAGTTAGTCTAGCACACACCTCTGAACGTATGAATAAGATGACGGCCTCATCTGTAAGACTATGGAAAGGATCATTGTGGAATTAATAAACAAGGAATCTGTCAGTTTTCATTCTGTCCTCAACTAATGGGTTTGGATCCGATCCCTCAGATCTGACTCTGCCGTTGTTAAAGCTTATGGCAACCAAGAACGCTTCAGCTTCTCACTTACCCACAATGCACCAACCCCAATTACGTCAAATCTAGTTTGCCACTTTTCAGTGAAAGACGTGATTTCCAACAGTCTTGAGCGATATTTAGATAAGCTTATAAACATTTTTACTTATTTGCTCAATTCTCCATTCTCTGTTTAGATTGTTTTCCTTTACCTGTCGCACTCCTTTTTGGTTTGTGCTAAATTTTTTATTTTAGTTTTCCCTTTCTTATACTCTCATACCACTTGATACTGTTAGCATCTTTCCTTAGTACTACATTTTATGTAGCTTCTACACTACCATTGTTGGTATTAATTCTGTGCTCTTTACCTTTCTCTCAAAAAAAAAAAAATAAAAAAACAAATAGAAATAGTTAAATTTCTTCCCTTTCTTGGTTGTTTGTTATAACAGTATGGCTAATAAAGCTCCAGCTGTATATGGCTTATGACTGCTTCATTCTGAAAGGTCTTTTGCCTTCATCTCTGGAGAGAAATCTCTGAAAACAAAAACAAGATCTTAATCTCTGAGGCCGCCTTCTTACTCTGCTTAGGAGTCCTCAAAGAGGTCTCCCAAAGACCTGACTTCACCCTCCGATCCGAAGAAGCTGAAAATGTTTCATCTAACTCCTTTGGATCTGAGGAGACCAAAATTATCTGATCTGTCCTTCTGGGATCTGACACTAAGTTCGATCCAACTGATGCTGGTACTTCAACTTTGACTCCTTTTATTTTGCCAAGGACTCTGTATTCACATTCTGTGGATCCCGTACCCTCCCCATTTCTGGACAGACCCACGTCTCCTTCAGTGTTTTCCACTCATTCTTCCAGAAGTCTCACAGAGTTAGATGTGGAAAGAGTGGTGAGGAAGATGCTGTCGACGCAGGGTGGGATGGTTGTCCCCTCAGCTCCTACCCCTCTGGGTCAGGAGGTCCATTTTTCTGTTACAACACCACTACAACTTCCTAACTTCCCTAACTAAGGATAACCACAAGGCATTC
Organism: Protopterus annectens; assembly: GCF_019279795.1. NCBI lineage: Eukaryota > Metazoa > Chordata > Ceratodontiformes > Protopteridae > Protopterus > Protopterus annectens. Next base: position 1,972,213,031 of record NC_056726.1, read on the forward strand.
TTTAGTTACATCTGTAACCTCAAAGGTAAGGCCCAGATTTGCACTGAGCTCATAGTTAATGGTACTACATATATAGAACCTCTGGCTATAGCAAACCTGCTGTTTGACAGGTTCAGTGAAAACTTCATTCCCCTGTCCCCACCACATACTGTATAGCTCAAAACATCTCTTAACACCTGTCCCCCATCTAGTATCACCGAGGAGCAGGTCTTAAATGCCCTGTTCAAGACCAAAAACACAGCTTCTGTGGGACCAGACAACATTCTTGGCTGTGTTCTGCATGGGTTAAAACAGGAATTAGCATCACCATTGAGCATTCTTTTCAATCACAGCCTAAGCACTGCTTCATCCCAGTGGAATGGAAAATAGATACCATGTCATCCCTTTACACAAAGGGGGTGCATCCTCAAACCCCAGAAAATACAGACTCACTAACTTGACCAGCCTTATCTGTAAGGCCATAAAACCTATCATCATGGACCTTATTAACAAAGATATAGGGAATCTCCAAATGCTTGACCCCCCACCCAGGTTAGCTTTGTCAAGGGGAGATCATGCCTGTTAAACTTGGTAGACTTCTTCGAGACAGTTACCAAAGCCTTAGACGAGGGCAACATCTGTGCATACCACCTACCTAGACTTAGCCAAGGCCTTTGACACAGTCCCCAACTCGGGCATCATTGGTAAACTCACTCAGCTGGGTATCAACCCATATATTGTCAGGTGGGTTGCAAACTGGCTCACTGATGGAAATCGTATGGTCAAAACAGGGGACTTCAGCTCCTCCAGCAGACCTGTAACCAGTGGTGTTCCACATGGATCAGTTCTGGGATCCTACTATTTGGGAATATACTTTGAACCACAGACTAAAACTAAAGGACTGTGGCTGACAAAGTTTGCTGATGAGTGCAAACTAGGACCAATCATTGAAACTCCTAGCGATGTCAACATCCTCCAAGAAGGTCTTACACAGACTAATGATCAAGGGTGATGTTCCTGCAAACTACCACATCAGTAGCAGTACCCTAAGCATACAGTCATTGGTAAGAGATCTGGGCAAACAGGTTGATGGCAACCTTAACTTTGATCACCATGTCTCCACAGTGGTAAAAATGGCATTTTATATTGCCCATCTCATAAGAAAGGGCATTGCCTCCAGAAAAAGAGGTTATAACCCCCTGTCTTCTTCCCTCTTCAGTCCAAGTACAATGCTTCCTTTTGTATGTTCCTTTCCATACACCTGCAGCAATTGGAGAGACCACAAAGGTTCCTTACAAAAAAAAAAAATTGAGGTCTGTCATATGCGGACAGACTGAAATCATTGTCACTTTACACTGTGTTGTACAGACTGCTCAGAGGAGACCTGTGCCTTTCATACAGAGCAATTTCTAACCCAGCTTTAATGGAAATGCTGCACATTCACAAGTCAAATGGCAGACTGGTCACTCGTTCATAGTACCTTAACCTGGTATGTGACATCAACAGAACTTGCTGGAGAGACAGATTTGTCTCACAGAGGTTGCCCCACCTTTGGAACAGGCTTCCTATTCATGCAAAGCAAAGCCCCTCGTTGGCCCTATTTAAGCGCAATTTGGATGATTGGATATGTAACCAGAAATTCACTCCAGGGGTTCCACCTGTGTACTTCTTGGACAGGGGCAATCGCTGCTGATTTTAGTGCCTGTTTGAACCAGACACCCTTGGGAACATGGGTTGAACTTGACTAGGCTTGTATGGTCCCCGGGGCCGTTAGCCTAGTAACCTCCTATGATCCTGCTCTGACTCCTTCAATGTTCTGAGTCTATGGATCCTAGCTGCCCTGATCTATCTGGTTCGGATCCGAGGATTGCTGTATCCTCCGATCCTATGCTTACTCTGAGAAGTCCAGTCCTATCGGATCCAGAGAGCTGTTGGAACCAAAGCTTCCCTGTCTGATCCGAGGTGTTGTAGTTGACTTTAAGGCTGTTGGAGCCGTCTGTGCACCTTGGATCTTTGGCATTGGACAGCTCAACTCTGGCTTCCACCTCGGGTATTTTGCCTTTGGAGCAGGGGAGGGCATGGTCAAGAAGCTTGCCTTCTCAGATGCAAGATCTTCTCTTTCTCCAGGGTGATCTGCTTTCATGGTTGTAAAAAGAGTTTTCTCTGCCTCAACAGAATGGATGGGATCCAACCCCTCTGGATCCTAGATCTTCAAACATGATGTCTTGGCATTCAGAACCTCACCAAATCTTTCCATATGGACAAGCCAGTACTATGCCCCCAAGCTTCCCCACAGGGAATCTTAATTTCTTCTTCTGATACCTCTCCAGATCATCTCATGGAGGAGGTCCCTAAGAAGATGACTTGCAAGAGGAAGCACCTACACTCAGCAGAGGAGTCCATCACAGAAGATTATGGATTTTGATGAAGGTGAAAGGTCCCCACGGTCACCTCCTGAAGATGTCTCATTTGGAAACATGGTTGAAATCCTTAAGCAGAGAGGTGTCTGGACACCCAGCAACCATTCGTCTGAGGAGTCTGTATTCCTGGAGGCCATCTACCTCCTGGGTCACTCCGCCTGCCGATGAGCTCATTGGCGGGTATGGAAGGAACCTGACACCATTGAACCTACACCTCAGAGACCAGATAAGATCATGGAACCACCAGTGGACAAGCAGTTTTGGGGAAAAAAGTACCCATTGATGCCATGGTTGTAGTGACTGCCACCAAAAAGGAAATTACTGAGGAGAGTTCCACTGCCCATCCCCCCAACAGTGAGTTGTGCGTGTTGGACAGATTTGGGAAGAATGTCTATGCTTCAGCAACCTTGCTTTAAGGTATCTGAATTATTTGGCAAACTGTACAAGACTTTAGAGGGATTTGATTAAGGAGTTGTCAAATACCCTCTCAGGAGCTGTTTCTGAAGAAGTTCAGTCATCTGTGGTTTCTCAGTTGGCTACTCTGCAATCCATTTCTAATTCCTCCATGAGGTTGATTTTGTATGTAGCAGAAGGAACCTCAAAAACAGTGGGTTCCAACATTTCCATTAGGAGGCATGCCTGGATGTGCTTGTCTGATTTTGCTGAGCGCTTCAAGTCCTCCTTTGTCAATGCTCAATTTGACGGCACATCTTTGTTTGGGCCCAAGGTGAAGGACACACTATCCAGGTGTGAAAAGGATGAAAAGAATGTAAAGGTTGAAAAACGTACATAGGCATATGTTTTTCGATCTCTCAAAGACCCTTTTCCAGGAATCAACGGGTTGGTTGAAGAATGTGGTTCAAGAAGTCCCAGGGTCCATTTCAAGATGGACATGGAGGTTCCCCCAGAGGCAGAGGAGGGAACTCTAATGGACATTGATGCCCGTGAGGAAGAGGTGACCCACAAAACCTGTGGTCCAGAGAATCTTTCCTTGATGGACCCTACCAGCACTCATGAAAGGAGGCCCAATTGCCCTTCTGTGGAGGCAGCCAGGGGACGTTTATCCCTGCACCAGAGAACCTAGCTAGACTTAACAAAGGATACTTGGGTGCAGAGGATTATTTCAAGAGGTTATATAATTCCCTTCCTCCTCCAAACTAAAGAAAAACCCCCAAGTCATTAGTTTCAATACATTGTAGCACAATAAACTTAAATTTATGGGTACTTCTACCTTTTAGTGTCAGCATTAGAGGTGGTGATGTCAGCACTAAAACAGAATGTGTTGAAACTAAATGGATTTTAGAATTACAAAGTGACAGAGGAAAGGATCTAAATGGCTATGTTCCTTTAAGACGACTGCTTAGGTCACCTGACCGTAAGAGGTAGACCTGAAACTGTGTGAATTTAAGCAGCATTTTATATCTGTTTTATTAGATCTGAAGAAGCACCTGGACAGGTGTGAAAGCGTTTGTCTTTTTCTTGGATGTTTTTAACATTTTTATGCTGTTTTATGTAACATTTTTATGCTGTTTTATTAAACTTGGAACTGCTACTTTATTGGATTCAGCCATGGTGACTGGTTATTCTTCTTCTACTTGGATTGTTTGGCTTGTGTGTAACCAGTCTTCATCTGCCTGCCTTGGTTTACCTTTCTTCTCTCAAGAAAAAACCCAGATGTTCCATCCAGTCAGAGGGAACAAGCAGCAATTCAAATTCAAACACTGCTAGAAAGAGTCATACAAGAGGTCCCACCAGACCAGATAGAATCCGGAACTTACTCAAGGTTCTTTTTGTGCCAAAGAGAACAGGGACTGTAGACCAGTTTTGGATCTCACCAATTTAAACAAGTCAGTTCAATGAACCAAGTTTCAGATGGTCACAGTTCAGTTCATTCTCCCATTTTCTGAGCACGAACATCTGGATATGCTCAATAGACCTTCAGGATGAGTACTAGCATGTAAAGATGAACAGACAATCCAGAAGGTATCTACATTTCCAGCTGGGAGCCAGTACTTACCAGTTCAGATTTCTGCCCTTTGGAACTCACCACAGCCCCCAGGTTGTTTACCAAGTGCATGGCAGTAGTAGAAGCTCACTTGAGACTTCAAATATTCTGAGTGTTTCCATAGCTAGACGACTGGCTCATATCTGCTCCAACTAGGCATCAACTGATAAGGGCAAGAAATCAAGTTCTCCAATTTTACTGTCTTCTGGGGATAACCATAAACTACGAAAAGTCTCAACTAAAACCAACTCAAGAGTCTAGAATTCATAGGAACGATTCTCAACACAAAGTCAACCATAGCTTCACTACCACTCTAAAGAGTTCAGACCTTACGATCACAGGTCAGAAAGATAATCTACAGTACCAAGATTTTAGCCTGTCTGGTCCTATGGCAGTGGCAATAACTTTAGTACCTTTAGCCAGATTTTACATGAGAATTCTTCAGTAGATGCTAGCCACACAATGGTCAATACTTTATCAATCCATGTCTTGACAGAAACGAATCTGTCAGACATGCAAGACAGATCTCAGGTGATGGATTTGATCAGATCAAGTTCTACAAGACTGTCCATTTACTCTCAGCCCAGGGCCATAGCGATCATGAGCACTTACAACTAGGGTGGGGGTTTGTTTTCTAGCCCTTGGTCACCCGAAGAGGCCAACTTACACTTACACATCAGTGTCCTAGACATGAGAGCAGTGCTTTTAGTGCTGCAGGCCTTCCAGAAAGCTCTCCCTTTGGGGACTATTGCAATTCAAACAGGCAATATGTCAGTAGATTGATACATCAACAAGCAAGAAGGGACCAGATTTTACCCCTTGTGTCGAGAAGCTCTGAGTGTGGCAATGGACGATCTCATCCAACCGCTTTCTCATAGCAATGCATATTCCGGGGGAAATCCAATGTGATAGCAGACAAACTGAGCAGGTGCATTCTTCTACCTCATGAATAGACCCTCAAGAAGAACATCACAGAAATAATTATCCATCAATGGAGCTAGCCTTGCAGTGATCTTTTTGCCTCTTCTCTAAACAACAAATGCAGCAGCTACTTTGCCCTAATCCCCCCACAGGGGGATGCTGCACTTCATGATTGGCCCACTGGTCTACTCTACACTTTTCCACATATACCACTAATTCTGAAATTCCTTCAGAAAGCTGCCATGTTGAAGAGCAAAGTCCCTTCTTACACCTTACTGGCCTTAACAAATGTGGTTACCCTTCCTGTGGCCTCACTTGCTTCACCAAACTTGGATTCTGCATCTGACTGCAGACCTCCTGTCTCACCCGACAGACATGATTCATCCAAGCATAATCAACCTCAGGCTCACTGCCTGGCTTCTCCAGTTCCATTAATAGCCAGACAACCTGTACTCTTCACATGTCCATCAAATACTTTTATCTTTCCATAAGCTTCCTACCAGAAAGCTCTATTCCAGCAAATGGAAGAGGTTTGTTCACTGGGCTCACCTAAATAATACTGAACCCTTTTCAGCCCCCATACAGAGCATTCTTGAATTTTTGTCCCATCTTTTTAAAGAAGGATCTAGTTCATCAACCATTAAAGTTCTGTTATATCAAGTTTTCACTGTTTTTGATGGTTCCTCTGTCACCTTTCACAAGTAAAGCAAAGCCTTTCTTAAAAGGCAGTCTTCTTCTAAGATTCCCTTTTAGAGATCCTACTCATCCATGAGACCTGAATCTGGTACTGCAGGCTCTTACTAAATCTTCCTTCAAACCAGCAGCTACATGTGACCTTAAATATCTTTTCTGGAAGACAATTTTTTCTGGTGGCTATTACCTCTGCAAGATGAATTTCTGAGATTCAAGCCTTGTCCTCCAAACCACCATACTTTATTTTTCACAAGGATAGTTACACTATGCACTAATGCTTCCTTCTTTCCGAAGGTAGTGTCAAATCTAATATCGGTCATAGGTGTTTTCTAGGCTAACAATCACAAGGTCTTTTTAAACCTACCATGCATCCCAAATCTCTGGCAAGTTCTTATACCCTTGATAAGTGTAAGGATGAGCCTGGGAGATGTCAGTCCATTTACTTGGTAGTATTCTTTTCTAAATTTGCTAGCAAGGGTGAATACATATTATATTTATTGGATATCCACAGAGAATTAAGACTCTACCAACTTAGAACAAAAGACATCAGAAAATCTGACCAATTATTTGTTTCACTCGCAGAAGTAAAATCGGGAAAACCAGTTGCCAAAGTCACTATCTCAGTGGCTAACCGACTGTATTTCATTTATTTATAACAAATTGGACATTACTCTACCACAACCCTTACAGGCCCATTCAGCTAGATCCATGACTACTTCCTCAGTGTCTCAATCCCGTATGTCCATCGGTGATGCAACCTGTGCTATTTTATTTTTATTTTATTATATTTGTTTTATTTCTTTGTTATTCATTACAAATTGGGTATTGCCTCCAGAGGTAGAGCATCATTTGGCTCCGTGGTGCTCAGGAAAATCCTTTCTTGAGTCCACCCTGGGTTTTAGGTAGCTGGGACTCTGTCCCATCAGTTGAGGATAGAATGAAAGTTGACAACATCAGATAGAGGTTGTGTATTCCACGTAACATTCCATCTGTGTTGTCCGTTTTCATTCTTCCTCATCTGCCCTCCCACCAAACCCCATCTTTGAAACTTGTGGAAGAATGAGTAGTTACAGGACATTTCTGTTCTTTATATTTATCTCCTGATATAGCCTTCTCCATTTTTGAATACAAATATGCCTTTTCTACTAAAGTCAGCAAACAAGATCTGAGGTAATTGGGGTTGGTGCATTGTGAGTAAGGCTGAAGCTCAATAGTTCTTGGTTGCCAAAAGCTTTAGCAATGGCTGAGTCAGATCTGGGGGATCAGATCCAAACCCATCAGTTGAGGAAGAATGAAAATGGACAACACAGATGGAACATTATGGTGAACACACAACTTCCTTTTTAGCTGAACTACAACTGTTGATCCAAACAAGTTGTGATTTATCAAGGACAGATCCTGTCTACTTAACCTGGTCAAACTCTGAAAAAGCTACTGAAACAATGGATGAGGGCAAGGCAGTACACACCACACATATAGACCTCATAAAGGCATTCAACATCATTCCACACTCTGGTGTCGTAGATAAACCCTTCTACTTAAAAGTAAATCTATGTGTAAAGGGTGGTCAGTTTTATAGCCTCCTAAAGATGCGTCGCTAGAGGTATACCCCAACGTTCCGTCCTTGGGCCACTCTCTTTGGCATTTACTTCTCAGAGTCAAAGCAGATGTTAAAGGTTTATAGCTGATGAAGTTTGCAGACAACTGTAAACTTGGTGCCATTATAGATTCTGCAGGAGACACCAAAGTACTAAACAAATAGCTGGTGCAAAACCATGAACTAAAACTAAATGCCAAGAAATACGACTTCCCTTGTAACCATCACATTGACAACACGCCCCTTAAAGTTGATGATGTAGTTAGGAATCTGGGAACCTATGCTGACAATGAACTGTCTTTTGATCACCACACATTCCACTACTGTAAGGAAGTCCTTTTTCATTACACAGCTTATATCTAAACGTAGACCGCCCAGGTCCAGGAATGTAATCATTCACTGTGCTCAGCTCTCATCAGGCTGATCATTGGTTATAATGCCCTGTTCATTATGAACAATTGTCTCCAAGTAAAGTAGTTCTCTTACTACATAAAGCAAAGTAGTTATTTTATGCTATGTGAGGGTAATTTGAACGAATGGATGGGAAACTGCAAATTCACTGGTTTAGCACCCATGACCCTCATGTTTAGGAGCAGCAAATACATTTAGTAACGTGTGTGTGTGTGTGTGTGTGTGTATATATGGAGTCTGTGTCATCTGTACCTTCACTTGGGTGTGTAGCTGACTACCATGATTGACAACTGGATTTAGTCAGTAATATCAAAGGTTTCATGATTCTCAGCTATAGTCCTTCCCTTTCCACTCTCCCTAATTCTACCAGGTATCCAGTCGCATCAAAATTCTCCACTTAATTCCCCATAAGATAAATCGACATCTCCCATTATTCTCTTCTGTTATTTCTTTATCAACTTCCTCTCCCTCCTACTTTCATACCTCTTTCATTTCTTATCTCCATATCTCTCCTAGCATACCTTCCTTAATGTACATATTACAGATAGTTATTTTGTTAAACTACATTTGTTCTGTACTCTAAATTACTATCCTGGATTATATACATTTTTGTTTGTAGCTATGTATTTTCCAATACCAACTGCTTATTTCATATGTTGAATCCCATGGGCAGAAGTTAATGGACTGAGATCAGTGTTCCACCACCGCTAAGAAGAAGGAGGAAAAAAATATATATATATATATATATATATATATATGTGTGTGTGTGTGTGTGTGTGTGTGTGTAAATAAATGCAATCTTAAGCCTCAGCAACAAAACAACCATCCAGGAGGTCCCACTGTACTAGTTGCGATATGGTTATTACTTCATACTATTTTTAGTTCATAAAAATACAAAATATTTCATGTCAATACTCCGAATGAGTGGCCCAATTGAGTTTAGTAGCCTAAATGAGTTTATTCCTAAACCATCTTTTTGGATGTTCACTGCAGTCCACCTATCCTTGTCTGTAAATTGGAAACTGAATATGCTGCTTGGGCCTCCAAGGCACCTATCTGTACATTAAAATTGCCAGAGTCTATAAGGTTTCTCCAAGCAGAAGCCACTCATTATTGGTAATGGACTGTTCCATACTTTGTCATGTCACCCCCATGGTGTTTACCCAATGCATTTCTGTGGTTGTAGCAAACCAAGGCTGCAAAGGTTTAAGATAATTCTCTCCTTGGACAAACTGGTTCTTAGTCCCACCAAAATTTAGCAATACTAGTTGCAGGTTTGTAGTCTCTGCTGAGTCTCAGCCAGTAGTTTGATATAGAAGTGGATACTGCAAAGTTCTAGGTGGAGCCCCCACAGACCTTATTAGCATGCATTCTAGATGTACTGTTCTGCACTGTTTATAGATTTTTTGGTAAACACTAGGCTACCTGCCCTAGTAGGCCATTTTAAGCCTAGCCAGTTTCCCTTCAAAGTTGAAAATTCAGCCTTAAACCATATGTCTGTAAAGTAAACACATTAAACATTATGCCAACTCCCCCATCTTCTATCAGATAGGCTGCTGCCTGTACTGATTGTAGTTTCCCATCTTCTTTATTGTTATTCAGTCATGGCTGCTCTGTGTCTTACATCACTAGGCCATATGGCAAATACAGTTTTCATGGTCTTTTTGCAAGGTTCTGCATAATGATCCCACAGTAGTCTCAGGTACTGGAAACCCTCTCACTAAAGGTATCTAAAGCACATAGGAGTTGTTAGCAGCGGTGCTTCCATACTCCACATCTTATTCCAGGCAGCCTCTAAAATTCCCCCACTACAGACCCTTCTCTAATACAGGAGAGGTATTTTCAAAGCAGACAGTCCATTGTGTGAGGTTACAGTCAGAGGTCAATCTGTACATCAGTATTCTAGACATAAAGGTGACCCTGCTTGCTCTGCAGAAGTTGCAGGGCTCATTACCCCAAGGTGCTGTTGCCTTCCACACTGCCAACATGGTAGGTATTTGATACATAAACAAGTGGGAGAAATGTGGTCCTATCCGCTGTCAAAAAACATTGAGGGTATGGGAAAGGGCTTTAGCAGCAAATTTCTTATAGGTTCATAGGTAAGTACTGCTAGCTGCCCCTGCAGGCCATTTTTAAGTCTAGAAAATTTCTATTTTTGTGCAGAAAATAACCTATCTTGTTTGGTTATAGGCTAGCCTTACCCCATCCCATAGTCTATAATTATACACTGCCTCCAATGAGAATAACTGTGATCTTGCCATAGATTATTTGAGGGGGACCCATGCATGGTATAAAGCATTTAGAAGCTGCATCCGACTATTTGTAGTACAGGGGGGCAGTTCTGGGGTAAGTTGTCTGTTCCCCATCCATAGGTCTATGTTGCGCTTGAAAATGGGCAGGAATGAACTTTGTTTTATGTGGCTGAGAAGTCCATTCCACTGTGAGATATAACTGTCCCTCCAAACTTTTCTTTTGCAGAAGAGGTTTATATCCCTAGACATAGTATTTCTGATGCTGTTTGATGTGCAGTAAATCCATCAGTAATGGGTTGGAGGATGTTTTGTATTGCTAGACATGGATTGCCTCTTAGCAGTCTGCAGGATACCAGGTATAGTGAAAGGGCTTTGAATCAGTCCATTTTGGACATATTGTTTAGTCCTTGTAACCTTTTAGTAAAGCATCTCTTTGGAAATTTCAGTTGTTGCATGTTCTGGACAGATACGTGCCAACGGGGGCATTATAATGAATGGCATAATGAGGGCTGAGTAAAGGGGGACAATGACATCCCTAGATCTAGACATAATCCCTTTGTTTATAAGCTGCACAATAGAGAAGAACAGTCTTACATCAATAGATGTATGTTGGTCAAACGTTAGGTCACTGTTCACATACGTTCCCAAATCCGAATATAAACAATGTATAGCCAAACAGGCTCAGTCACTGATCCCTCATGAGCAGTTATTCAGCACTTTTATAAAAGACATTAGAAAAGAACTTGCATTAGTGACCTGTTAGCATCCCTTACCAGTGCCAAATGTGGCAACTTTTCTGCAATCCCTCCACTGGTAGAAAATCACAGGGATGCTGTTGTATAAATGTGGCTGCAGAACTCCTGCACTTTCCAGGTTTTCTTATTTTGACATTCATTGGTTCGTAAGTGTCTACTGGGCCTATGACCACTGGGGCCTTTTACGCCTTGCCATGCATCACAAATCTCTGACAAGTTCTGTTAGCCTTGGTCTTGTAAGTAGGGATTTAGGAGATGAAACATTTACAGGCAGAGGCCTGGGAGATGAATTATTCAGAAAATCTGGCAGAACAAGTCCAGAGTATTTTTTGTAGCTCCATTAAGGCCTAAACATGTTTGGCTTCCTCTGTTGTGGCCTCATCTTCTGCAGATGCCTGTGCATCTGAGGATCTGACTCACCCTTCCAACAAGTCTCACGCAGCCCTTCGTACTCTCCATCTTATCACATGGTTACTTCAGGTTCTATAATGGCCAGAGCATGCATACCTATCTAGGGTGATCCACATTCTCTCTTATGCTCAGAGGCTTAATACTAGAGAAATGTATAAAAATAAACCAGTGTGTTTTCTTGTTTGGGCAACTGCCTTATGTACACAGACAACCACCTGCCACCTAGGGAGACAATTTGCAAGAGATGTAATTACATTAGGAACCTAGAGTCCATGCTCATTCCCTCACAAGCCAGTATATCTGGCACTGAAAAGGTTGTCAACACAATCACTACACCTCAAACACCACCCACACCTACACAACACACACCCACATATGTGGAGGTCCACAACAAAAACATACCCAAACAAAGGAGATCTCCAAGGCAAAAACACATGTGATCTCCACAGCCCTCCACACCACGTACCATGCATAGTTCACACACCTGTGTCTCACAACCACTAAGGCTTGAACATAAACCCAGCATATTAGTCATAACCCACAGATGTTCCTGTCACCGAGCTGGATAAGGAGAAAGTCATGGTAAGTGGTCTGTCAGGAGCCAGAATCTGCCATATCACGCACGCACTTAAGTCTCTCAACAACAGGTACTGTTATAACTTTGTCATAGTCCGTGTTGGTGTGAATGACTTGAGACGTACCTCCCTGGACTATATGAAGATAGACATGATTGAACTCGCTGAATGTGTCCCAGTCAGGTATGTCCCTAGCCTTAAGCAGCATTCTACTATTACCCAGAATGATGCCTCAATACAAACAAAAAATGATGGACTTTAATAATTGACTTAGTTTCTGGTGTCATTCCAGGGTGATCCAGTACCTGACAGCCTGGGAATATATGATAGACAGACCACGATGCTTTGCAGAGATGGCCTGCATCTGTCTCACTTGGGCTTCAGGCTTCTGGCAAAGGCACTTGCCTCCCCCATAGTACCTTTTTTAGAAAAAGTAATGAGGTTAAAACTACCAACATAAAATTTTCAACAAAACCCAAATTAAAGGTCATGCTGCTAAACACTAGGAGTCTAAACTGCACTTTTGCAAGCATTCTTAACCCTGGAAAATGCTGACATCTTTGCAGTCACAGAAACCTTGTTCAAAGCTGGGAAGTGCACCCCAGCCATACCTGGTTACTCATCCTGTCATACACTCAGACCCCAAACTGTGGGTAGTAAAGCCAAAGGAGGTGGAGTTTCAATATACTGTATAATAAAGACTTACACACCTCCAGGCTGGTCAAACAGTATGATGCACAGGAGACACTCCAGGTGCAGTTAACCATTTACAAAACCACTATGCAAATCATAGCTAGCTACTGGCCACCAAGTCTGACTCAAGATGTCCAAACTGCCTATCTAGACCTCTTGAATATATCAAGATTCAATCCTTTACCCTGATCCTGGTTAACTACCCAAACATAGACTGGAAGAACTACTCATGCCTGAACACAAATGCCCAGAGATTCCTTGATTTTGTCAATGCAAATGCTTTGGAACAGGTAGTCGATACCCCCTCAAGAGGTGATAATATCTTAGACTTGGTATTAACCAACATGAGTAACCACTGCAGCATCATCCTCCCTTGTAAGATCTGACCATAAAATAGTCACATTCAAAGTCACCATCTCCCCGGACCCCCTCTAGCTAGGGTCAAACAAAAAAAATCTCCAAAGCTAATTACAGCCTCCTGAGGGATGGTATAAACAGCTTCACAGACCCACCCCTCTCTCTCTAGGAACTGGCACCAGTACCCAAAACTATATCAAATTACTATATGAACATTTATATAGATGTATGGAATCAGGAATACCTGACAGGACTAAATCATCCTCTACAAGGAAGAGTAATCCTGTCTGGTGGACATCCACAATAAATAAACTCTATAACAAGGCAAATATTGCTGTCCAGGACCAAGAGGAGGAGCAGGTGCCCAAATTGAAACAATCTCTCCTTAGCCTGAACAAGCAAATAAGAGCACTAGTGAAATCCTCCAAAGCCAACTTTAGAGTCAGAATTGGCCACATCTACTAGAAACAATCATAAGGCCTTCTTCACATATGTCCACAACCTCAAAGAAAGCACCCAGATCTGTTCAGAACTGGTGGTCAAGGACTCCACATATACAAATGCTATAGATACAGTAAACTTGCTGGCTTATAGATTCAGCAAAAATTTTACCCCTCTTTCCCCCCATCAGTAATTCAGGACATTCCCAGTACCTGCTCCTTTCCCCTTATATCTAGGGATCAGGTCATCACTGCTCTCTCAAAGGCAAAAAATACAGCCTCCATGGAACCTGGTAACATCCCAGGCTGCATCCTACATGAACTCAGGCAGGAACTTGCAGCACCATTAGGGCCCTATTCAATCAAAGCCCTAGCATCGGCTTTGTCCCAGCTGAGTGGAGGACAGCCACTGTCATCCCTTTACACAAAGATGGAGTGTCCACCTACCCAGGAAATTATAGACCCATCAGCCTAAATAGTCTGATCTGCAAGGCCATGGAACGGATTATCATGGACTTCATTAACAAGGATATTCACAATCTCTAAACACTCTGTCAAATACAGTTTGGCTTCATAAAGGGGAGGTCATGTCTGTTAAATGTGGTCGACTTTTTTGAGACAGTCACCAAAGCCATGTATGAAGGCTGCCAGCATAGCCAGATAGAATTTTGTAGATAATTCTGTTTGTAAATATTAATATAAGCCACAGGCTTGTTCTCTTAAATGGAAAAAAAATGGTGTTAAATGTGGAACTGCAAAAATGTAACAGTGCACTCTGCTGTAACAAAGCTGACAAGTCAATTCTTTGTCAAAATTCAGAGCCAGTATGTCTGGATGAAGGAATTCTGCCTATTGTTTTGAGGCCAGAGTTAATGGCTAGAATTTGCATGTAAAATTTCTATTGCTCTGGTTCCTGACCAGCTGCAAGATTAAAGGGGCCATTAACCTCAGAGTTTTGTTAGCCTGGGATGTAATCTGAAATGAATCAGTGGTACTGTGTTATCAATTTAAGGACAAAAAAGAATGACAGCATCAGAGCATTTGTCTTGAGAACATCCAACATCACCAGCCCTGCCTGTTTCTGTATGTAAGTAGAATCGTGGACTTTAGTGTTTCTCTTAGAAATAGCTAGGAATTAGGAATATTAGACTGTGTGTTTATGTGATATCAGAACTTCTCTACTGTATTATTTTAAACATTTCTCTGTGATCTCTGAACTCTCGACTAGCACTGTGTAGTAAGAAATATTGTCTTGTGTTTTTATTAATTATTGAATATTTTAAACCTTTCAACTGTGGCTATTTTTATGTAGAAATAATTTAAGCTCTAAGAGTACATTGGATGTATATAGTGATACTGTACCAAGTCACTCCAAATAAGTCTTGAGTGTTAGGTTTCACTTACCATTTGGATAATATTGCACAGTAATAATTGGACACCCTACATAATGGTCTTTGAGTAGCTGATAAATATTAGCTGGGTGGTGGCAGTGATTTATACTGTATAGTATGGGTAAAAGGGGCACAGCTGGAGAACCTGTGCCAGCCTTCCCCAGGAGTGTCTGTGTGATTGTATAAACTCTTATCTCAAAGTGTGTGTGTCAGCTACTTGGGCTAGGACACAAAGCACTGGTTGGACAGAGAGGGTGTTGGAGGTTTGTAGCTTGCCCACTAGGCTGAGATCTGGACCCTATAGCTGTGCCAGTGGGGAGTCTTATTGGGGACCTGGAGAGAAAGGGAGCAACCAGCCCAAGGCTGACTGTGATCTGTGTGTGCTCTTAAGGGAAATTGTACTTTACTGTGTGTGTATTTATTATCCTTTCCCTCTACAGACACTCCTCACTGGTGTTAGTAGTGAGGATTGAGGCTTCTTGATTGCTGGGCCAGTGCACAGGCGTCACACCATGGAAGAGGGGAAGGCAGTGCACACCACCTTCCTTGGCCTGGCCAAAGCCTTCAACACTTTTCCCCACTGAGGCATAATAGATAAACTCTCTCAACTAGGCATCATTCTGTATGTTACTAGATGGGTAGCTAACTGGCTTGCTGATAGAACCCACGTAGTCAAAATAGGGGAAGCCACCTCGAGCAGTAGACCCATATCGAGTGGCGTACTCCAGAGTTTGGTTTTGGGGGCCTCTGTTATTTGTGATGCACTTTTCTGAGGTGCAGGCTAAAACCAATGGGCTATGGCTGACCAAGTTTGCAGATGACTGTAAGCTGCGCACGGTCATCAATTCCCCTAGTGATGTGGACATCCTCCAAGAGGGTTTTACCCAAACAAATGACTGGTGCCAGAAACATGGCCTCAAGCTAACTACACAAAAATGCATCATCATCATCATCATCCCCTCTGGGGAGAGTGATGCACCCGCAAATTATCACATTAATAGCAACATCCTAAGCATGCGGTCAGTCTTGAGGGATTTGGGCACCCAGATTGATAACCTAACTTTTGACCACCATGTTGGTTTCATTTTACGGAAAGCTTTCTGCATGTACAACCTCATAAGTAAGGGTATCTCAGAGGTCATAACATCCCTGTATTATTCCCTTATAAGACCCATTATTGAGAACAATGCCCCATTTGGCATGTACTTCGCAAAGCACATGCAGCAGCTGGAGAGACCACAGAGGTTCCTCACCAGTTGAATCCAAGGCCTCAAAAATCTACCATGCACAGATAGGCTAAAATCCCTATCCCTCTGCTCTGTTTCATACAGACTCCAAAGAGGTGACCTCTGTCTGGCATACAAAGCGATCTCGGACCCTGCCTTGATGGGACTGCTGTATATCCACAAGTCAAGCGCCACTCAAGTAACCCACACACATGGCCTCAACCTGGTCTGTGATATTAATAGGACTTGTTGGCGGGACAGATTTGTGTCCCAGAGACTCCCCCATCTGTGGAATAGACTCCTTCTCCACGTCAAGCAGAGTACCTCTTTACCCCTTTTTAAGTGCAACCTGGATGGGAAATAGAAGATACATCCCTGGGAGACCACCCGTGTCCCTGCTGGACAGGGGCATTGGGTGCTGATTTGTCTATACATGGGCTAAACTCTTGACTAGGCTTATAAGGGCGTTAGGGCCAATAGCCTAGTAACTTCCTATGAACTGTCAAAGGGTTAGACCATACTTCTTAACCTAGAAACATCAAAAATCTGAACAAAGGCCCATGAAAAGTAGGTACAACTGGTCAAAAATCTGGACACTGATTAACATAAAATTTGCATACATAATTATGTAGCACCATCCACTCCAGTGGAATTGTAGGACACCAAGATTCAAATGCAAATTGAAGAGCAGACAAAATATAAAATAACAAATATCCTTCAGAATAAAAGCAAGTTAACAGAAAACCTGTTATTGTAACAACAGTCTCCATTTATAAGAACAATATTTAAAATCAATCCCTATTTTGGGTTTTTTTTTGCTCCCCATTATTTAAGGTTTTATGCAGATTTCTTGTGTTAGGAAGTTGAGAGGTATGGTCAGTAATATATATTCAAGGACAGTAACAGCACAAACATGACACAACAATGCAGACAAGCACAGATTCAGGCACTCTATTCCCATATCATTTCTCACTTGTCTGGCCTTAGAATGCAAATAGCCTAGAAATCAGCTGCAGCCATGTTGTAATACTTTCAGCACTATTGCTCTGCCATTCTGCAAACAGTACTCACCAATTCCGCAACAAGACTCTCCCCCGAAAAAAAAGCCTTTAAACAAATATTCACATTCCTTCCGCAGCTTGGCTTCCTAGAGTCTTTAAATGCTTGCCGGTAAAACAGCAGTGATCTGTGCTCATATACCACATCTTGTTGATGGAGTGGATTGTTAATGCAGCAAAATTGCTCACAAACATGAAGTTTTTAAGAAGAGAGAGAAGCAGCTAGCTGAACAATTCCCAGACTACCTGTTCCAGCCATCTGGGAGGAGAGTGGGTGGAGGAAGCCGTCTTCTATAACTGAAGCATTTCTAAAACTGCCCAAAACATGGTTCCAGAAAAAGTCGCAACAAATCAGGATGCACAAGACACAATTGCACTAATGGCACAGTCACACAGCTATATTACACTCAAAATATACTTTCCAAACCAATAACATAAATAACTTACACCATTACTTTTTCATTACTTAAGGAATGTGAACAAAATGCACAGGGTATGAAGTGAAAATAAAGAATATGATGCCCGTAATTGCCAAGTGTATCTACTTTCCCTCCCTACATAACCAATCGACTACATAATCTATGTTAACTTTGCCACATCAGGAAAAAAAAACTGTAAAGCACTGCACACTAGAAAAAGTACCACAAATAAACTTCACAGATTTGTAGAAAAAAGGCAGAGAAGTGCACAAAATCATCAATGCTGTCATCTCAGAAAACAAAAAATACTTGCTTACTAAAAAGAACAAACGCTTGATATCAAGAAACAAACTCATACTTTTGAACTAAAATGCAGATGTACTAAAGACACTACAATATACAATGCATAACATATGTTTTTCAAGCAATTAAAATATATATTCCATACTTTTCGCTACTAAAATAAATATAACAGCTAAAACGGATATTCTATGCTACAAATAGATCTCTATGGAAACAAACTCTACACTGCATTAAAACACTACTGAAATAGATATAACAGCTGAAA
Source organism: Protopterus annectens (assembly GCF_019279795.1). Classification (NCBI taxonomy): domain Eukaryota; kingdom Metazoa; phylum Chordata; order Ceratodontiformes; family Protopteridae; genus Protopterus; species Protopterus annectens. The sequence goes on from NC_056726.1 coordinate 1,972,231,202, forward strand.
CACTATTAAAATAAATATAACAGCTAAAACAATTACAGATTTTTTTCTGCCCACAAAAGCAGTTGTTCCAAACCCTTCCCCGAAGATCCGTCTTCTACCAATTCTAGCTCCCTGTCTTGAGTTTTAGCAGCTTGGCAACACCAAAAATGCTTCTCTGATTGTATTTACGTTCGTGCAACACTACTCTAAGAATCAAGCAACCGGGAGCAACCTTTAAAGCTCCACATTAACCGGCATGCAGGAAAGCGAACGAACACATGAAGAAAGCAAGATGGCAGCTAACAGCTAATCAGATCAGTAGAGTAGAGTGAATAAAGTCTTGCAAAGTGCCAGAGTCTGTTGAACAGGAATTAGAAAAAAGCTAAAGAGAAAGGGACGATGCAAGATTTTAACTTCAATGCCAAAACAACTGTATTAAAATAGTTAAGTAATGCACCAACAAAACTGAACCACCACTCTGATACACACAGGGTTGCCAGATGACCCTATTTGAGCGGGACTGTCCCGGGATCAGCAGCCCGATCCCGAGTCCCGCACTGCCGGTTAAAATCCTGGCAAAACAGCCTCCACTTTGTTTTTTTTTTTTTATTGGCCCGTATGCTGGTATACGAGCCAATCAAAAAAAAAAAATTGCGAAACGGAGCTACTTCTGTTTGAGGAACTGTCTAATGTTCCACAACGAGCAGTAGAGGGTCCACTGTGCAATTTTTTTTGATTGGCTCGTATACCGGCATATGGGCCAGTCAAAAATCGCCAAATATGGAGCTACTTGTTTGGCGATCTTTTTTGTTCCTACGTGGCCCAGTCAGAAATCTGGCAACCCTGGACACATAATAGACTTCCACAACCGCTCCATGAATTAAAAAAAATTTGGAAAGTGACTAAAGCTGTATAAATACTTTCATGTGCAACTTAAAATTAACTGCACTTGCTAGCCAGCTTCCAACAGTTAGGCGCAAGGGAGTGTGTATGAGGTATATTGTGTACTTAAGGGAGTCGGGAAGCACTGCTTACTCTGAGCCATTCATTTACTTAATCAGTCATCACAGAATGCCACTAAAACTTATAATTAACTGTTGCATTGTCTTCACATACTCCAAGTCGACTCAACATCCTCTCCAGTTGGGTGTTGCAAGTCGCTGCACCATTAAACAACTGTTTTTTTTTTCTTTCGCAATTTAAGCCTTCTAAGTCAGTCTGAAAGGAAATCAGGCACTGTATCACAATGAGGAAATCATTATATATGCCCCTGCGGGATATGTTGACAATGCGTGATGATATCAGTGTTAAATAAAAATGTAAATAAAACAAAAAAATATACATCTGGATTTAAAGGGTCCACTCGGGGAATTTGTGGCACCCTCTTATTTTGCCACCCAAAATGTGAAATACCACACAATTCAAGACGGTTGAGATGTATGCCAACCAGTAATCATTCACAGTTGCAATCCATTAAAAACAAACACTGAAGGGAGTGCCTGCACTAAGTTTGCATCTGCTACACAAAGCCAAGGGTTTGGGATTCAGCAATTCTAATGACTTCACACTTCATTTGCATCTTCACCATGATGGCAGCCCTGAATCTACACCAGAAGGCAACCATGTAGCCAGGGAAACTGTAGGTGAGCTGAATTGTTTGTGGTGAACACAGAAGAAAGGCTATTACTTTGGTATATATCTGCACAGAGGATTACTTATTTAGAGAAACTATGCCTGCATTTTGTCAACTACATACTGTATATGCTGACATGTAATTATGAATAATCAGTTAGTTTTATATACATGTTTTGATTAGCACAGGCTTTTACACGTTTATTTGTATGCATTAGTCAGAATTATACTGATGGCATGAGCAAGTTGTTCATGGCATTTCACAGGTATATATGATTGGCAGTACCTTCACATGGAATATTCTGTATTAAATCTATAGACATGTTTCAGGGACAGGTCATTTGAGAGCATTTTTAACATTTCAAAGATGCTTTGTTAGCTAAATGTGTCATTTGCATGTTTGTTTGGAGGTGGACGAGCAAAAGTGCCTTTCTGTTATGGCACAAACAGATATGTTGCTATTGTTACTCCCTTTTTTTATCCATCCTACACATCTAATTTAAATATGTCCCTGCTGTCACACGTTAAGGTCAGTTCTGTATAAATCCCCCACCTTTTACTTGCTTACAGTACCAAGTAAAGAAATACAAGTATATGCCACTCATTCATATTATTATACAATACCCTCCAGGTTCATGAATTACCTTGTAAATGCAGCAGTTGCTACAGCTTTAGTTCAGGGCTGACTCTGTCTGATACAATTTGTATATAACCAATACATGGAGCGGTAAAGGTTGCGATAGTTGGCTGGCATCAATGTTACTATATGTATGTGTTTAGGAGGAATGTTTTAGGCCAGTAGGTGGTGAGCGAGTGTGCTATGCATTGTCTCTTAGCCAGTGCAAGGGCATATTGAGGTGGCCTATATATGCCTACACGCACAGCAGCTGGTGGTTCTCCCTCTGATTCCTCATATGCCTGTGGCCGCAGTGACCTTGGCATTGGTGGTGGGATGTATGCTGCTTCCACTTGCTGATGCTGCTGAAACTGTTTTGTCAGGATGATGTTGCGTTGCATGGCACATACTATGAATATTTCAGTACATGTCCTTGGATTGTACTGCAGGGCTCCCCCAGATGTATCTAGGCACCACGACTGTGACTTCAGCAGCTCAAACACATGCTCTTTGATGTTTTCTGGTTTGAGCATGTCCTCATTATGGTGTTTGGTGGGTGTGTGCGCACTTCTGATGGGTGTGATCAGCCATGGATGTTCTTCATCTCACATTGCTGCAGTCCTAACACTTGGGTAGTCCGCTGTCCCAGTCGGCCCGAATACCAAAGTATAAGGCTGACGTCGGTCAAGGCGCATTTGTCTGACATCAGGACGTCAGGGTACAAATGCGCATGACCGACGTCATATCCTCAGTCTTTTTTGCCGCATGGTCCGATGCAGAAGCAGTATTGCGAGTGCAGGTTGGCGTTCTGAAATTTTCTGAAGTCGGAGTTTCAGACCGAATCAAAGTTGGCTAAGTACCCCGTTGGGGAATATTTTGGTTTTTTCTTGCCTCAGTATTTAACCGGATGTCAGAAAAAGTGAATAACTGTATTTCTTGTGGGAAACAGATACCTCATAGAGATTACCATACCTTGTGTATACCTTGCTTAGGGCTTGAGCACGACGTTGTTGGCTGTCGCTCTTGTGCTAGATTTAACAAACGCACTATTAAGAGAAGATTAGATTGTGCCAGGTTAGTTTTTGGGAAGCGTTGTAATTACAACATGCCGTCGGATGCTCCGACGCACGCTTGCCTAAAAAGCGCAAGGAGAAAGCAGCGAAGCCTAGGGTGGAAGAACCGTCTGTCCCGGACGTCGGTTCTTTAGAGGGCTCGGTGGAGCCAGTGGTTCTACCAGAAGTTCCTTTGGATTCTCAGGGAGAGACTTTACTGTTACAAGATGTGTCCTCTCAGGAGGTAGGCCAGGCTGAAGGGGCTTCTCAGGTAGCTGTTCTCCCTCCCTTCCTAAGGTGGTTAGGCCCTCCCTTCTGTTTCCAAGGCTTCTTCTAGAGGCAGGCCAGGGTTAACTTCAGTGGGGGTCTCCCCTAGTTCTTCAGGGTCTCTGCCTAAGAAACATATGCTTAAAATGGCAGAAGATTTGATTACTATGATTAGAGGTTCTATGCCCCCCCTGATAAGAGGCCTAGGGTGGAACCTGAGCTTGAGAGTTTTGAGCAGTGTTCGGAGGCTTCTGAGTCTTTGGCTGAAGACTTGCAGGAGTATCCTCCTTATTCTGATTCTGATGTAGATGACTCTACACCTTCGGCTTCTCCTCTTGAGGATTTTTCTTTTTCAGAGACTCTTCATTCCATGAGGGAGCATTTTAAATGGGAAGGTCAGGATTTCTCTGATTCCAGGAAAAGGCTTAGGGAATTTTTGTTTCTACCCCAGCATAGGCCTTTAGCTATACCTCCTGTTCTGGATGTGGTAGAGGATGTTTTTGCAGAGGCTTCCCTGAACCCTGATTCTTTGCCTCCGGCCCCAGTTAAACCGGATAGGTATTATAGGGTGCCTGAAGCTCATAAGTATCTTTTAAGAGTCCTAGGGCAGACCCAGAAACTGTTTCTCAGGGCCCTAAAGGTGTTAAGGCTTCTGTTGTTAAAAATCCTGTTCCTTCTGATAAAGAGGCAAGGGCTTTGGATAGATGGGGAAAGAAGGTGTATACTTCTTCCACTTTGGCCATGAGGGCTTTGAATTGCCAGTTTCACATGTTGAAATACCAAAATTATCTCCTTTCACAATTGAAGTCTAAGGTAGATGCTCTGGCGGAAGGTATTGAGTGTAAAGAGTTGCAGGATTTAGTTCATGTTTCCGAACAGGTGGGTAAGCATTCCTTGCAATGTGGTTTTGATGCTGTACAGGCCTCTTCGAGGGTGGCAGCCACTGGTTCTGTTCTTCGCAGGCACGCCTGGCTGAGGGATCAGAATTTAGCTGAACATGTAAAGACAAGGATTTTAGATGCTCCTTTACAATCTGATGTGTTATTTGGTGCGCCTGTGGAAGCAGTTTTAAAGAAAATGGAGGACAAGGCTAAGTCTATGCAGACTGTTAAAGATTTTTTGCAGGTTCAGCCTCCAAAGTTTAGTAGAAATTGGCCTACTAAGGGGTGGACTTATCCTTCTTATGATTCTCAGTCTAGGGGTAGATCTAGACGTGGTAGGGGCAGAGCTCAAGGTTCTTTTAGGCCTAGAACAGGCAGTTCGCCTGCCCAGTCTTCTGGTGAGGGCAGGGGTCAGTCCTTTCGTAAGCAGACCCAATGACTTGCCTTTTCAGCTGCCAGAGCCTTCTCGTCTGGCAGCACCTTTGGGAGGAAGGCTGGCACTTTTCAAAGAAAATTGGAGTGTTATTACCCAAGACAGATGGGTATTGAATATCGTTCACCACGGTTACAGGTTTTATTTCCATACCTTGCCTCCTTTCAAAGGCATGCCAGACATTCCTCCTATACAAAGAAAAGAGGCTCACAAGCAAATTTCTCTGTTACTCCAGATAGGGGCCATTCAGCCGGTTCCTGTGCCAGAAAGGGGCCTGGGATTTTATTCTCGCCTGTTCCTAGTACCAAAAAAGGGGAACACGTGGAGACCAATTTTGGATTTGTCTATCCTCAACACTTATATGGACATTCCCAAGTTCAAAATGTTGACGTTACAACAGCTTTTACCTCTGCTGGGCAAAGATCACTGGATGGTAACTTTAGATCTCAAGGAGGCTTACCTTCATGTGCCTATCAGACTCAGTTGCAGGAAGTATCTGCGTTTCCGAGCTGGAAATTCCCATTATCAGTTCTCTGCATTGCCCTTTGGCTTATCTACTGCCCAGAGTATTCACAAAAGTTCTGGCTCCAGTTGTAGCTTTCTTCAGGTTAAAAGGAATACAAATCTATCCTTACTTGGACGACTGTCTGATTCTGGCTCAAGAAAAGGACGAGCTTCTTCAGCATCTGGAATATGTGATAGCAGTGCTAAGATGCCTGGGGTATTCTGTGAACGAAATAAAGTCCAGTCTAGTACCCTCTCAAGACATGTGCTTTCTGGGTGTGAGACTGAATACAGCAGCCCAGATGGCCTTTTTAACCCCGGACAAACAAAAGAATCTTTCCCTTTACTTCCATCAACTATCTCTTCAGTCCGGGCTGACTGCAAGGACAGTCCTTCAAGCCTTAGGGTTCATGGCATCTTGTATTCTGGTGCTTCCCAATGCCAAACTGCATATGAGGAAGCTGCAATGGTATCTAAAAATGTATGGACACAGCACTGCCAGGATTTGGACACTGTCATTCCAATAATACCTTGCATTCAAAAGGAATTTTTGTGGTGGGCTCAGGAATGTCACCTAAACAAGGGACTCTCTGTGACCCGGCCAGAGGCGCAGTCAGATTCTAACGACAGATGCCTCAGACATAGCTTGGGGAGCTCATCTGAATGGAAAGTGGATACAAGACAAGTGGCCTGCCAGACTACAGCATCTACATATCAACATGAAGGAGATGTTAGCAGTCCAGTTTGCATTAATGGCTTTCAAGGAGTTACTTCTTCCAGGGCAGGTGTTGATTCTAACAGACAACACAACTGTCATGTGGTACATCAACAAGCAAGGGGGAACACATTCTTATCCTCTATGCAGGCAAGCAATGATTTTGTGGGAGACTGCGCTCAGCTTGCAGCTAAATCTTCAGGCAAGGTTTCTGCCAGGAGCACAGAACTCCTTAGCAGATGTGTTAAGCAGGCAAATCATGGATCCCCACGAGTGGAAACTGGATCTTCATGTATTTAGAAAATTGACAGTGTCATGGGAACTCCAGACATAGATCTGTTCGCTTCTCCACTAAACCACCAGCTGCCAAAGTTTTGCACGAAAAGGTTTCATCACACAGCTTGGAAAGTGGATGCTCTTTCGTTCAGTTGGAAAAATCTTCATGTGTATGCCTTTCCACCTCTGCCTCTCCTCCCAAAGGTACTCCTGAAGGTCAGACAAGACAAGCCAAGGATGATTTTGATAGCTCCAGATTGGCCTCGGCAACACTGGTACCCATTACTGAGGAATCTGGTAAGGAAGCCTCCATGGCCTTTACCTTTAATTCCACACCTTTTGTCTCAGAGGGACGGTCATCTACTCAATGTCAAGCTTCACTCTCTTCATCTAACAGCCTGGCATATTCTGTTTTGAACCACAGCAGGTCTCAACTTCCTCAACAAGTTTTGAATGTGATTATGGAAGCCAGAAGACCTAGTACACGTAAAGTGTATACAGAAAAATGGAAGAGATTTTTATTTTGGAGTGCAGCAAAGGATTTGGATGTTTCTGAGCCTAATTTGAGTGTGGCTCTTCAATATCTTACTGAGTTATTGGACAAAGGTTTGTCTTTCTCTTCCATTAAGATTCATGCTGCAGCAATTTCAGCTCACTATGATTGTGACCCACCATTGTTTTCTCATCCTTTGTTCAAGCAATTTCTTAGAGGGGCAAAGAATATAAGACCCCCACGTAGAGCTCCTACTCCTGCTTGGGACCTCAATTTTGTGTTGGAGAAACTTACTCTACAACCTTTTGAGCCTGCGGCTACTGCTGAATTGAAATACTTGTCATGGAAGACTGCTTTTTTGTTGGCCATTACTTCTGCAAGAAGGGTTTCTGAATTGCAGGCCCTTATGGCGGTTGAGCCTTTTTTGATTTTTCATAAGGATAGGGTATCATTACGTACTAATCCTTCATTTATGCCTAAGGTGGTTTCAAGTGTGGCTTTAAACCAAACTATTCATTTGCCTGCTTTTTATGCAGATCCCCAAAATAGGGGGGAAAAGATTTTGCACACTTTAGATGTACACAGGCAGTTGCGTTATTATTTAAGCAGGACTAGGGATTTTAGGCAGTCTCAGCAGTTGTTTGTTTCTTTTGCTTTGAGTTCTCAGGGCAAGCCTGTGTCAAAACAAACTATATCTAAGTGGACTGGGTTTTGCATTGCATTCTGTTACTCCCATCATGGCAAGGAGATTCCAGCTGGGATTAGGCCTCATTCCACTAGGGCTACTGCCACTTCAACAGCATTTCTAAGGGGGGTGGCAACTAAGGATATTTTGGAGGCAGCTACGTGGAGTTCAGTGCATACTTTCTCCAAGCATTACCACCTTCCTCTCTATTCTAAATCCAGGGCTGGTTTTGCCACTGCTGTGTTGCAGGGCATTTTGGCAGCTCCTGCTTCATTATAGTTTAGCCATCCTCCCTTACCTCTGCTTTGGGATTCTACCCAAGTGTTAGGACTGCAGCAATGTGAGATGAAGAACATAGTACAGTTTTGTACCTACCATAAATGTAGATGTTCGAAGATCCACATTGCTGCAGTCCAACCCCTCTGTGTTTAGGGGTGGTTGTGTGGGTGGGGTTCTATTTTTGTACATTTGTATATATTGTACATATATTAGGTACAGGAGTGTTTGGTGTTTTTTGGTTTTGGCCTTATCTTTTTAGGGTCTTCTGACATCTGGGGCAAGAAAAGACTGAGGATATGACGTCGGTCATGCGCATTTGTACCCTGACGTCCTGATGTCAGACAAATGCGCCTTGACCGACGTCAGCCTTATACTTTGGTATTCGGGCCGACTGGGACAGCGGACTACCCAAGTGTTAGGACTGCAGCAATGTGGATCTTCGAACATCTACATTTATGGTAGGTACAAAACTGTACTTTCCAGTGCATAACCTGCATCCCCCAGTAAATGACCCTGTGGGATATCCCCCCTTAAAACCATCTGATACACTTGGGAGGTGTGCCAAATATGTCAGTTGTGGTAACTGGTTGCCAGCACATATGTTCAAGATGATTCCCTTGGCAGGTAGTAAAATCGTAGTCCTTTTTGTTTATGTAAGAGCCTACCCTGATCCCTGGGCGGTGCCTTAATTTCTAGATGTGTGCAGTTTGTGGCACCCAGTACTTCAGGGTAACGTGCTACATGGTAGAACTCCTACATATTTCTGGCCCTCTCCTCAAGAGTATGGGGGACATCATGTGGTCCCTGGCATGTTGGAGCATAGCATTCAGGAATTGTTTGAGGATCTTGGATACTGATGCCTGTTTCACCACCAGCATGTCCCCTGTTAGTCTCTGAAAGGTATCTAAGATTCTAAGTGCTACACATACCTTTGTCTCCACTGAGATGAGTTGGTCATGGCTCTGAGTTGAAGATGACAGAGGTTGCAGAGTTCCTGTCGTGTGTCCCTATCCACCCTGTAGCACTCTACAATTTCCACATCATGTAGGTTGTGAAAAGGTTAAATGGGGTTTGAAAATCTTTCTTCTTCTTGGCCAATGTTTGTTGGCAGCAGCAGCATAGGCTTCAGCCTATTGCACATGAAAATAAATTAAAGCAGTAGCAGCCCCTAACATTCTTTCCATGTAGATTCCTTTCCATGGCTGTATTCCAATAGGTTTTGTAATTCACAGAGAAAACCAGCACTGAGTCTATACTGTTGCTTTATATCTTGTTGAATAGCTCCTAGATCTTGGACTGGTTGTTTAGTATGCAGTTCAGCTGCTTATGCTGTAATTAGCATGCCACAGTGTTTACCTTGTGTGGGCACTGGTGCATGCCTCTACATGGCGCTTACTGAATCTAAAACTCTTGGTGTGGCGCATGCATGGTAGCAAAGGTTTATTGAATTTGTCTGCATTTGTTTTATGAATGCACTTCTATAAGAGCCCTGTTTGAATTGAACAACGGAAGCAGGAAAATGACAACTAACATTGCTTGATGTATGGGTGTTTCTCAGACTCACTTGTGGATACTTGGCTATCATGCCTAATGGTGTATGTTAAGACTAACCATTAACCATGCTTCCCATTTGTCACACAGCTGTGTTATCCCATAAGCGTTTAACTATCCTTGCCATATCTGTGTTTATACACTTCTCATTTGTAGCAGTTTTTTTGTTTGGGTCTCGCCTTTAGTGTTTTACAGGTCCCTATTCTAAAGTAGGGCCTTAAAGCACTGCCCCTGTCCATTAGGAGGATAGGGGGTCAGTCCAGGGGTAAACTGTCCATTTCCTATCCACTGGTCTGAATTGTGCTTAAATAAGGTCATGGAAGTTCTTTGTTTCACATACATGGAGAGTCTGCTCCATAGTAGTTGTATCCTCTATGATATATACAGTGGATATAAAAAGTGGTACACCCCCCTGTTAAAATGCCATTTTTTTGTGATATAAAAAAATGAAACCACAATAAATCATTTCAAAACTTTTCACGCCTTTAATGTGACCTATAACCTGTACAATTCAATTGAAAAACAAACAAATATGTTAGGGGAAAAATATAAAAAATAAAAAACGTACAATAAGCTGGTTGCATAAGTGTGCACACCCTTAAACTAATACTTTGTTGTTGAAGCACCTTTTGAATTAATTACAGCATTCAGCCTTCATGGGTAGGAGTCTATCAGCATGGCACATCTTGACATGACAATATTTGCCCACTCTTCCTTGTAAAAGTGCTCCAAATCTGTCAGATTGCGAGGGCATCTCTTGTGCACAGCCCTTTTCAGGTCACCCCACAGATTTTCTATTCGATGGCTGGGTCATTCCAAAACTTTAATTTTCTTCTGGTGAAGCCATTCTTTTGTTGATTTGGATGTATGCTTGGGGTCATTGTTGTGTTGAAAGGTGAAATTCCTCTTCCTCTTCATCTTTCTAGAAGACGCCTAAAGGTTTTGGGCCAGAAGTGACTGACATTTGGAACTGTTCATAATTCCATCCACCCTGACTAAAGCTGTTCCAGCTGCATAAAAGCAACCCCAAAGCATGATACTGCCACCACCATGCTTCACCGTGTGGATGGTGTTCTTTTGGTGATGTAATGTTTTTGCGCCAAATATACCTTTTGGAATTGTGGCCAAAAAGTTCAACCTTGGTCTCATCAGATCATAACACATTTTCTCACATGCATTTGGGAGACTTTTTGTATTGTTTTACAAATTTTAGCCGAGCCTGGATGTTTTTCTCTAAGAAAAGGCTTCCTTCCATCTTGCAACTCTACCCCATAGTCCAGACATATGAAGAATACGAGAGATTGTTGTCACATGTAGTACACAACCAGTATTTGCCAGAAATTCCTGCAGCTCCTTCAGTGTTGCTGTAAGTCTTTTGGCAGCCTTCCTGACCAGTTTTCATCTTGACTTTTCATCAGTTTTGGAGGGATATCCAGTTCTTTGCAATGTCACTGTTGTCCCATATTTTCTCCACTTTTTGATGACTGTCTTCAGTGTTTTCCATGGGATATCCAATGCTGTGGAAATTTTTTAGTACACTTTTTTCCTGACTGATACCTTTCAACAATGAGAGCCCTTTGATGCTTTGTAAGCTCTCTGCGAACCATGGCTTTTGCTGCAGCAGGCAACTGAGTAAATGTCAGGAAAATCCTACAAGGACAGCTGAACTTTATTTGGGTTAATCAGTCTCTCTCGAATTGATGTCAGATGTGTACCCAAGAAGAATGAATGCTGTAATTAAATCAAAAGGTGCTTCAACAAAGTATTAGTTTAAGGGTGTGCACACATGCAATCAGCTTATTGTACGTTTTTTATTTTTTATATTTTTCCCCTAACAATTTTCAATTGAATTGTACAGGTTATAGGTCACATTAAAGGTGGGAAAAGTTGAAATTATTTGTTGTGGTTTAATTTTTTTATATCACAAAAACCTGGCATTTTAACAGGGGTGTGTACACTTTTTATATCCACTGAACCTGTCCCTTCAGATCATCCTGTTTATGTTGCAGAAGAAGTTTAGGTCTCTAGGCCAGGTATTTCTAATACCATTTGACTGGTAGATGTGCAGTAGGTTCATTAGCGCTGAGTCTATAGATAACTTATAAGCCAGACACAGGTCACCTCTTCATAGTTTATATGAGACAGAGTATAATGACAGGGCTTGGAGGTGGTCCATGTAGGTCATGTGCTTTAGGCCCACTGTTCTTTTTATAAGGAACCTCTGTGAACACTCCACTCGTTGCAAGTGCCTGGGCAAGTACATACCAAAGGGGGCATTGTACTCTATGATGGGCCTAACGAGAGCCGAGTAAAATGGGACAATGATGCAGTGTAGAAGGACTTCCTCACAACAGTGGATATGTGTTGGTTGAAAGTTAGGTCACTGTCAACAATAATGTCCAAATCCTTGACTACTGGGTCTACTCTTAGGGGTGTCTTGTCAATGTGATAATTCCCAGGAGTAGTACATTATATTTATCATATTGATCACTGCTGCAGTAACTTTAGCTGTATGGGGTATTTCCTGATGAGATTAAAACAGCTGTCCTGCTTCCAAAGCTTCAGCAGACCTTCCATGTTCACAAACTGTCAAGCAGCTCAAGCTGAGCTGACTAAAAGACAAGTCTGGGTGTGAAACCCTTCTGAGATTTACTGACACCAAAAAGTATGCTCCTCTGAGGCTTTCGAGGATTGACAGTCAGTTTGTGCTTTCCTTTGCTGGGCAGACAGATTCTCTTTGGTGAAAAAAACTTACATTTTCTTAATTTTGTTAATGTTTTATTACTTTCCTTTTGAGGAAAGTTATTTTAAAGCTAGGAGTGTTTTGTTTTAACTGACTGTCTCAAGATTGTAATATACTTTTAAATGGAGCACTTGCTTTTTCTTGTCAGTTTAAAAGTAGGTGTAAAGTAACTGAAAACATTTTTTCTGCGGAGAAATTGTTTAATTTTTCTTTTATGGGGCTGGCATAGTGTTTAAAGTGCTTTTAATATGTTTTTTTTTTCTGTGAAAAAATAACTTTTGTAGATTGGTAGTGTTTGCTGGCATTTGCTGCTTGTCTTGACTGGAAAAGAGGCACCAATTTTGGCTTGACCATAGAACAGACTCCTTCCAGCTACAATAACCAAGGTCAATTAGGGAACACATGGCTAGGCTTGTAAAGGCCCTAAGGCTAGTAACCTGTGAACCTTTAAAAGAAAATTAAGCAAACAGCCTTTGATACCACAGCAGGGTAGCAGTTTGCCTCAGCCAAAGGTGGGTGACTCTGCTGTGGCCATTTGTCATACCTCAGACCAGTCAGTTTCTACCCTCGATATCTCTGCTGTAGCACCTACAACTACTATAGACCAGGCGTTAGTCACATCCTCTGTGGCTGTTGAGGTCCCCTCAGTGGGCAAGGGAGAGCCACTCTTGTCAGTCTTGGGAGAAGAAACATTGAGGGTTTCCCTGTTGTGTCAGCATGCTGTGCCCATCTCAGGGGAAGAAGCTGCTGCCATTAACAAACAGAAAACCAAGCATGCATTGACTCTTCCTGAAATTTCTTTGGATGGGGTAGTTTACTGGATCTGGTTTGATTCAGGCTATTGATCCTTCTTGCAAAGTAGTTTCTTGTAAAAGAAAGAAATAGGGACTCCTTTTCCTGAAGATATTCAAGATTCTGAATCCAAGCAGGAAGATGTAAGGATAAATACATTTGTTCCTCCTATTTCTGATTCAGACTGTGAGGAAAGCTGAGTCTCTGATTCTCCCTGTTGGGGTTTTCATCTCTAAGGGCAGTTACCACAAGCTTCTTCACAGATTGGATCTGCTCACATAAGAACAGGGGTGTTTGGTGCACCTCCAGCATAAATCCTCTTCATTTGACTGCCTTGGATGATAGGGTCTCAATCCTTTTTAAGCACCTGTTTACTGAGGATGTGCCGTGGGTACTAATGGAGGCAAGAAAAAATCATACATTAGCAAATGGAAAAGGTTTTCTAGTTAGTTCCAACAACATAATCATCATCCATGCAGGGCTAGGTCTCTGATTTTGATATTTGTATGAGTTACTATCCTGTGGTGTTTTTTATTCCTCTGTCAATGTTAATTTATCGACCATTTCAGCACGTCTGCCCATGGACCCTCATTCAATGCCATGTCATGTCAAAGTGTTCTTGAAAGGAGTTTTGCATAAGAGGCCAGCAAGAAAATTGGTTGCCCCCCCCCCCCCCCTGGAATTTTAATTTTGTGTTAGATAAGCAAGCACTTGCTCCATTTGTACCAGCTAACCTGGCTGACTTGAGGCCCTTAACATGGAAAACAGTTTTACTGTTTGCTGTAACCTCTGCAAGAAGGGTATCTGAGTTGCAACCTCTTTTGGTGAGTCAACCCCATCTCATTTTCCATAGGGACAGGGTTTCCTTGAGAGCTAATCCTCCTTTTTGTGCCTTAAGTGGTATCTGCGTTTACTTGAAGCCAAACTGTCCATGTCCCTGTTTTTTTCTTGAACCTAAAAATGAGGGAGAAATGATTCTCCATACCTTGGATGTCTACATGCTATCATGACAGAACTAAATCTTTCAGATTTTCAGATTGTGTTCATTTCTTGTGAAGCTAAGAAAAACGGCCAACTTGTGTCAAAACAGACAATTTCCAAATGGTTGTCTAAGACTTTTACCTTTTGTTATACTCACCATAATAAAACTATTTCAGTCAGGGTTAAGGCTGACTCTACCAGGGCCCTGGCTTCATCTATGGGTTTTTGGAAGGGATTGGATTCTACAAGTATTCTAGAAGCTGCTACTTGGTCCTCTCTACATACTTTTGCAAAGCACTATAAGCTTGATTCCTTCTTTAGGTCCAGATAAAGCATTGCTAGGACCATTCTCCAGGTATTCCTGGACTGTTCTCCTTCCAACTCCCAAATCTGGTTAGCTGAGGTTATCTACCTATATAGCTAAGGGTGCTGCAGCAGTGATCAATGGGATGCGCATAGTACAGTTGTGCAAGTTGAGCTGACTATAACAGTAGATGTTCGGATGATCATTGCTGCAGTAGCCACTCCCTCCTTCCACCCCCTTGTTTTTCAGAGTGTTTTTTGCCAGGGCATGGACATGTATATATATATTTTTTTGTTCCTAGCATTGTCCTTTCAGGGCTCAGCCTCCCTCTCTCTCTCTCTGCTGGTAGAAAAGCTCTGAAGGGCTTCACACCCAGGCTTGTCTTTTAGTCAGCTCAGCTTGCGCTTCTTGATGGGTTTGGGTGTGTGTAAAGTGCCCTGAAACTTTGGAAGCCATTTGGCTATTATATCTTTGGCAGGATACAACACATATAGCAGCATTGATTATTCAAACAACTACTGTTATGGCAATTTCAACTTGTACAGCTGCACTTTTCAAAGGATACAATAATGGGTACTTTTCTTTAATGGAGCAACAGTTTTAATGAGCGGTTGATGTGTGCACACAGTTTATATATATATATATATATATATATATATATATATATATATATATATATATTCTAGGTTGTTCACTTTTTCTTTAAGGTAATTTATGTAGACTGATAGAACCGCAAATTCTACCTATTTTGTATTCTTCCAGAAAAGTCTTTTTGCAACTTAAATAGCACACCATTTTAACAAGTGTGATCTTTTCAACTGTAGACATTTTCACAGATTAAAAAATAGAATTTTGCGGTACTATTGGTCTACATAAATTACCTTTCAGAAAAAGTGAAAAACCTAGATTATATAAACTGTGTACACATCAACCACAGATTTCCCTGCTGCCATGTTAACGGAAAAAATATAAACGCAAGACTACCCAAACAACCTGTCCTGAAGGGAAACATTGCTGAGAGCCGCTATAGTGACCACTGGCAATTCCTTGCAATGTTACGACAACACATCTCTCAGACGCCACAGTTCCTAAAGCCAAGCATAAATCCAGCAAGACGAAAACTCCACAATGAAGAAAAAGAATGTAAAGCCTTGAACTATAAAAGCAAGCAGCCATTTTCACAACCCTTTCAGTATAATGAAAAGCATGTAAGCAACCATGCTACCTTATGCCATACAAAATACACTTCACCAGCAACATAGACAAGGTCACAGTAGGCAACCTGGCCAAAAGATTGATTTACGGTTGAGAGGTGAAGGTGTTTCATTAAAAACATCCGTCACCAAGTTGCTGGACTTATAAATTAGTATGGTACAGTTACTTGACATCAACTGCTCATTTCCCCTGTTGCCCTGTTAATGGAAAAGTACCCAATAATGGGTACCTTTCGTATTTAGTTTTAGTCCATGAGTCTTATACTACTCATTTGTTTGGGATAAGCATTCCTGTAAAATAGCTGAGCCCTTGGAGGATTCAGTGACTGCTTCCAGCTTGCAGCCATTCGCAAACCTGGTCAATCATCAATCACCAATCACAGACCCTTGATGTTTGCTTTGACTTCTGAGAAGTAGATGCCAAATAACAATGGCTCCCAAACAGAGCCCTGTGGGATCCCACTCATGACAGGTCTTTTTGGGGTAGCAAGCTCCATCCTGACTTCCTGTGTCCTGAGTCATTTTCCAATCCATCAGGTGATTTAAGAGTTTATTCGTAGTATGTGCCTATGTACCTTCCAAGACAGGCACTATGCAAGTACGGGTCCTCCTGGGGAAAAGTAGATCAGTTGATGAAAATCTAGCTAGACAGAAAGAGAAGAGAAAGTGGCAAATCAAAATGTTCCTGAAGTGGTGTAATGACCTCTCCTTGAATATAGACCATAACAGTAGAATATATAAATATATAAATGTACTTTTCCTATGTCATCTTTTCTAAAAACGCATTTGTTCCATTACATGATTTGAATTTTGTCTTGCAAAAAGCAATGAAGCCTCTGTTTATGATGGCTTATTCTGTTTCTTCAAAGTTTTACCAGGAAGGCGGTGCTTCTCTTGGCATTTATCTCAACCTAGCATTTCTTATTTCCATACTATTATTTATTCCTAACCTTACATTTTTTTCTATAATGACAAAGTAGCCTTGCCTACTAACCATTCCTTCAGTCTGACATTACTTTGAGTCAGAAAATTCAACGTCCTTCTTTTTTCTGCTCATTTTAGAACTCCATTGAGCAAACCCTGCATCTCTTGGTTTGTAGGACATATTTTCTCTTATTTCTAGGATTAAGGACATGAAGATTTTACATCAGTGCTTTTCCTTTGCTCATAGCAGATTAGGCACTCTTAACTAAACAAGCCATGTATTTCATTTTTAATTTGTATTTATTTGTTTGTTAACCAGGGAGTGGGATTGTTTATATATTCTCTTCAAGGATGCCATGGACTCGTGGCATGCATTATATGCAAGAACAACAAGAACTGATTGCATAAAAATCATCTGTAGATTTTGATTACAAAGAGATGTATCAAAACATTACTTTTGCACAGATAAATATTTATACCAAATAATGGAACTTGGTAATATGAACAAAGGTACAAGAAATAATTATTTGTTCCACAGATTACAAATCTTTTTTTTACTGCAGTTAAGATAATTGAATAGTGTGTCCTTTGTTTAGAGTGGTTAATGTAAATGAGTGGCATATTTAAACAATTAGCAGGGGTAAGAAGCTGCACCCTGTAAGACAGTGGGAAAGACATGTAAATGAAAACAGAAGGAAATGAGGGGTGGAAGAAGGGGCTGAAAAGCACAGAAGTGTTGAAACAAACTGGCTGGAAGTTGCAATAGGTGCTTAAGGTGGCAAAGAGGAAGGAATGAGAGTGAGGGGGACACTAAGTTAACCATTAATGTGGACGCTGTTCTCTAATATCAGTACTAAGAGTTAAAAACAAAGAAAAATGTTTGGGAGTAAGTCATATCTGCGGATTAATAAACATGGGTCATCTTAAAACCAAAGAATATCTGAAGTCAAAATAAAGTAGTACCCGTAATGTATCAAAATAAAAAGACAAACACAACAATGTACCGATAGCAGTTTAATGCAAAGCTTTCAGGTATAAAACCCTTCCTCAGTGCTAAAACAACAATCTTATCAGCCCATTTTATACATTATTAAAATGTCACACGGTCAACAGAGAAGCTAACATAATTAATCAAGTAAATATATTCAATGAGCAGAAGAAAATATTAAAGTCGCACAACTTACTTAAGACATGAGTGTTTAAATTTAAGAATAAGCTTCAGTGTTAGTCTGATTAATGCCAGGAAAAACATTAGCTTGAAATTGTAAAATCCACTTATATTCCCTAGTCTCAGGTTTATTGATATCACATCTCCTATTTTTTTTATTATTAACATCATCAATATCCCTACAACTAAAAGAATGTGATGGGCCAACCTCTTCAAAATGCTTGGCCAAAGAATTAGTCATTATTTTCCATTTAATATCAGTATTATGCTCGATAATTCTGTCCTTTAATCTTCTTATAGATTTTCTCACATAAAAACTTTCACATGCTTTACTAGTAGCAAGATATATAATATGACTGGTATTACAAGTTGCAAAAATCCTATTAAATATATACTCTCTGCGTGAGAGGGTGTGTGAATAATATATTCTCATCAACAAAACTACAACATCAGCAGTTATAGCATGGAAGTGTACCAATTTTGTCAAGCTTTTTAAGCAAAACCTGTCCATGTTAATCTTTATAACATAACCACAGTTTTAAATTGGGGCAATTTCTATAGGTAAATTGGGTCCATCAGAAACAATTTCACGTAGCTCAGGTAAAGTAGTAAGAATTCCCCAATTATCGGATACAATCTTCACTACACCCTCACTACATCTACTATATGTGGTAATGTAACATATGATGTTGTCATCCTTAAGTCTATTTTTCTGCCCTACGTCATCTTCACCAAAATAAGGACTAGCTGCAGAATCTCTTGTTCATAGGTTCACAGGTGTGTACTAGGCTAATGGCCCTGGGGCCTTTACAAGCCTAGCCATAGGATTACTGTGGCATCGTGCCACCCTACCATAGTTCCCAGTGCCTCTGTTGAGTAGAGCCACTGGAGTTATCCCAGGGGTGAATTTTCTATTTCCCATTCACTCATCAAGATTTCTCTTGAAGAGGGTCAGTGAGGTGCTCTGCTTGACATGTGTGGGAAGTCTATTCCATAGCATGGACAGTCTCTGGGTTATGAACCTGTCCCTCCAGTACATTCTGTTGATTGTGGTAAATGAGGTTGAGGTCTCTGGAGCATGTGGTACAGAGGGATTGGGATTTCTTTAGATGTAGCATTTCTAACAGAACTGGGTCAGACATGGCTTTGTAAGTCAAGCAGAGATCGCTTCTAAGTAGGCGATATGAGACAGAGAATCGTTGGAGCTTTTTGAGTCTGTCCATATAGGACACATGTTTAAGGCCTAGGATCCTCTTTGTGAGGTACTTTTGTGGCCTCTCCAGTTGTTGCAGGTGTCTAGTGAGGTACATGCCAAATGGGGCATTGTACTCAATTGGCCTAATGAGGGAAGAGTACAGGGAGACAATGACCTCTTTCTTCCTGGATGCAAAACCCTTCATAATGAGATTTTTGACATAGAAGGACTTTTTGATCACAGTGGCAATGTGGTGATCAAAAGAGAGGTTGCTGTCAGCCTGTGTTCCCAGATCTCTTATAACGCCTTCTGTATTCAGTGAACTACCATCAGTGTGGCAATTCATGGGAACTGGGTTCTTCCCAAAGGGGATGATGACACATTTTTTGGCATTGAGTTTAAGGCCATGGTTCTGACACCAGTCGCTGGTCTCAGTGTGGCCATTCTGAGGGATGTCAACATCACTTGGGGAGTTAATAGCTCCCAACTTGCAATCATCTGTGATTTTTGACAGCCAGAATCCCTTTGTGTTGGCCTGAACTTTAGAGAAGTAGAAACCAAACAGGAGAGAACCCAAGACTGAACCCTGTGGGACTCCACTTGTGACTAGTCGGCGATCTGACTTGGAGTCAGCTACTTTCACACTGTGGGTTCTACCTGTGAGCCAGGTTGCAACCCACCTAGTGATATAGGGGTTGATCCCTAGCTTACTGAGTTTTCCTAAGATTCCTGAGTGGGGAATGGTATCAAAGGCCTTGGCCAGATCAAGGTAGGCTGTATGAACCACCTTTCCTTCATCCACAGCTCTGGTGACTGACTCAAGTCGACCAAGTTGAGCAGGCATGATCTACCCTTCACAAGGATATATAGTGGATCTTGGCACCTGACAGGCAGCTGACTGTTACTTTCTCCTTATTCATCCTAATGAGTGGGACATCGGTGTGCCTCGCTATCAAGTCACCCATGACTAGTGTGTTGGGCATGCTGTTTTGTCTTAGGGGCTTTGGTTGAGTGGCACACTGTTTAAGAGTTATGTGTCTCGTGATTAGTGTTGTGTTGTGGTGGTCAAATGCACATCTGCCTTGGAGGTCTCTGCTGTTTGGGTAGATTTTTATTGAGACCCTCTGCGAAGGTGGGTGTGTGGTTTGTGCTTTTATGTGGAGGCAGTGCTGGTGTTTGTTCTGAAGGGCTGTGTGTTCCATGTGGTGTGGTGCAAGTGTTGACCTTCTATTCCTGACCAGCTAGTCCGGTCTTGGCCGGAGAGTGCGTGCCTTTCAATTTGGATATATAAGTGCATCTTTCGCAAGTCTGTGTGTTGGGAGGTAAGAGAAGAGGTTTGTCTGTGTACATGAGGCAGTTGATACATTGTCCCAGGATGCCCATGTTCACCAGGTTAATAGGAGAAAGCACAGGGAACTGACCTTTAGACATGCCTGGAGGGGTGGGCATTAATAATGCGTACTGGATCTGTTTCCTTGTAAAACGTTTAGCACCGGTAGCACTTTTGTCTGCTACAATAATTGCTACAAGAAGTCTGGTAAAGTGCTAGACTAATAAGCTAGTAAAAGTGCAGGAGAGGAGAGAACTAGTAGATCTATGGGAAAAATTGAAGAGCAGACTTTGGCACCACTCAGAAGCTTACAAACAGTCCTGGAGACAACAAGCCTGTATCTGGACTAGACTAGTTTATAGGAAAGGCAGGAAACCAGCGCAAACACTTGCTTTTAAACCAGGAATTTGAGAGAGAGATGGAAAATCCGCCCAAATGGCCAATAAACTACAATGTCTGGGCCAGAAACCACTCCTCTTGTGGTAGATAGGCTACCTAGTGCTTACCAGTCCCACTAATAAGATAGAAGGCTTCCCTCCAATACAGAATGGCTTGGGGGCTCAAAAACTTACATACAGTCCTGGATACAGCAAATCTGTATCTGTACTAGACTAGTTACAGGAAAGGTGGGAAAAGTGCAAACGCGGGCTTTTAAACCAGAAAGTTGAAAGAGATGGAAAAACTGCCCAAACGGCCAATAACTACAATTTCTGGGCTAGAAACCACTCCTCTTGTGGTAGATAGGCTGCTTTGTCCTTACCACTCCCACTGATGAGCTAAAAAGCGTCCCTCCATCATAGAAAGTCTTTGGAGACTCAGAAGCTTACAAACAGTCCTAGATATAGCAAATCTGTATCTGGACTAGACTAGTTACAGGAAAGGCAGGAAACAAGCTTATATATATATATTTGTTTTTTTTTTTCATTTTTGTTTTTTTTTTTTGCAGAAAGGCAGCTAAAAGCACTAAAAACAATTCAAGTGCAGCACACTGGAGTGTGTAGAAATATTAGAGCAAATACAGTTTAAATAAATGCAATTTATTCGAACTGTATTCTGAAGTGAATTCAGTTATTGTTTTATTTAACTCTGAACAAAGTGCCAAAAAAATGTACTTATCAGCTGAGAAGCACAATCAGTCAGAATACAAGGAGATTCTAGCAAAGTTTTTTTTTTTTTTAGTAAAGTGGAAAGGGAGAAAGCAGGAACAGAAGGTAATTCAAGGTTAAAAACCCAAGTGGGTTGGCCTTCTCAAATGTTCTGCCTGTATTAGGTAGAATGAGCTAATGACACTAGACTGGGAGGAGTGTCCTAGATCAAATTAACAGTATGGGCGGGCAACTGCAAAGCCAAGTATAAGAAAAAGACTACAGTAGCGAGGATGGGTGGGAAACTATTACAGCTACTAGCTGTAGCCACTAAATGAAAGTTTTTAACAGATAAAGGAGGAGGGAGACTCTAGAGAATGCAATAACATTCTCCTTGATCTTTTCTAAAGAGGCAGTATTATATCCCCTGACAATTCCTCCGTCTGTTGAATGCAAACACCTAAGTCAGTGTTTAGCCTACTTATCTGTGTTAGTTGGTCTTTAGGTATTCTTTTAAAAATGTAAGGTGCATGCATACTCCTATGTAAATATTTGTTCTTATTCACCTTTTGCCAATAGACAGCTGTATGAAAACCTGCAGTGCAATGAAAAAGTATTTGCCCCCTTCTGAGTTCTTATTTCTTTGCATGTTTGTTACACTTAAATGTTTCAGATCATCAAACAAATTTAAACATTAGACAAAGATAACCTAAGTAAACACAAAATGCAGTTTTTAAGTGATGATTTTATGTATTAAGGAAAAAAATATCCAAACCTACATGGTCCTATGTGAAAAAGTAATTGCCCCCTTGTTAAATCATGAAGTAACTGTGGTTAATCACATTTTTGGGAAAGCTGAGTTCAATTTCATTAGCCACACCCAGGCCTGATTACTGCCAGATGTGTTGAATCAAGAGATCACTTAAATAGAATGTGTCAGACAAAGTGAAGTAGGCCAAAAGATTCAAAAAATAAGACCTCATGCCGCGATCTAAATAAATTCCGGAACAGATGAGAAATAAAGTAAGTGAAATCTGTCAGTCTGGAAAAGGTTACAAAGCGATTTCTAAAGCTTTGCGACTCCAGCAGACCAGGGTGAGAGCCATTATCCACAAATGGAGAAAACATGGAACAGTGATCAACCTTGCCATGAGTGGCCGGCGTATAAAACTTACCCCAAGAGCACAGCGACGACTCATCCAAGATGTCACAAAAGAACCCAGAACAACATCTAGAGAACTGTAGGCCTCACTTGCCTCAGTTCAGGTTAGTGTTCATGACTCAACCATAAGAAAGAAACTGGGCAAAAATGGCATGCATGGCAGAGTTCCAAGGCAAAAACCACTACTGACCAAAAAGAACATAAAGTCGCATCTCACTTTTGCCAAAAAGCATCTTGATGATCCCCAAAACTTTTGGGAAAATATTCTGTGGACTAATGAAACAAAAGTTCAACTTTTTGGGAGGTGTGTGCCCCGTTACATCTGGCGTAAAAGTAAGGAGGATGTCTGGCCATCAGTTCATGACCTCAAGCTGAAACACACTTGGGTTCTGCAGCAGGACAATGATCCAAAACACACCGGCAAGTCCACCTCTGAATGACTTAAAAAAAAAACAAAATGAAGGTTTTGGAGTGGTCTGGTAAAAGTCCGGACTTGAATCCAATTGAGAAAGGCTCATCCAGACTCTGCTACACTTTGCTGTGAAGGAAAGGTTAGTTTGCTTTTATTTTTTGTATTACTGTATTGCCTTTCTATATTTTGAATACTGTAGTTGTTTTCTTTACCTTGTGTTTTGCTTGCATTCTGTTTTAACAGCATATTAAAACTTCAAAAGAGACCACAGCTCTCTCTGTTCTGAGTCGGGCAGAATTTTTTCCCACCGTCCCACCCATTTAAGTTGTGTTGTTAAATACCACTGTCTTTCTAGTTGCCCGCCTCTTATGTTAATCTGACCATATATCTCATTTCTCTCTACTTTCACTGGCTTATGTGAGTAATCACAAAATCATCATTTTTGAAATCCCACCCCTTCAATTATTTAAATTTATTGGCCATCCTACAGTATTTCATAGTACCAAAATACAAAAGTGACCACCCCTTTCAATCCATCTTGCTGTTTTAAAAATAGTTACTCTCCACTAAACCTTAACTATTTAAACAGGTAAAACTCAAGTTACCTACTTTCACATCTAACTTCTCTAGTGCACACTGCAGAGTGCATTCTTTTCAATCTTACCTTTAAGCATCCCTGTGACTAGCACTTTCTCTAATACCTGCTGGAAAGCACCAGGAAGCCTTAAACTCATACAAACACTGAACTCTCCTTGTTAACAAGGAGAAATTAATAGTAGGCACTAAGCCTATAATTGCAAAGTACCTTGCTAAGGAAACAGCTCCTATACTTTACAAAGAAAAAAAAAAGCCCCAAACCAGGCATGTCCAAGGGTCAGCTTCCGGTGATTTCTCCTGTCCACCTGGTGAATCTGGGCATACTGGGGCAATGCAGCAATTGCCTCATGTACACAGACAACCCTCTCCTCCTACCACCCAACACTACAACCTGTGAGAGATGCACTTACATAGCCAAAATGGAAGCAAAGCTCTCTCCACCCAAGATTGTGCTAAACAGTCAAGAGGAGAAGGTTAACACCCACACTACACCTCAAGCAACACATAGCCCTTCTAAACCCGCACCACCAACACCCACATATAGCAACACTAAATCCACATATGCAGAGGCCCTTAACTGTAACCTGCCCAAGCAACAAAGACCTCTGAAGCTGAAACGCAAACAAACACCAATCACAACCAATGTGTCACATAGTTCCCAACACCAGTGTGCCACCCAGCAACAGCCCCTAAGGCAAGACAATGTACCTAACACTTTAGTCATAGGTGACTCTATAGTCCGGCACACTGATGTCCCTCTCACCAGGTTGAATAAGGAGAAAATTACAGTCAGCTGCCTGCCAGGTGCCAGGATCCGCCACGTAACGCATGCACTCAAGTCACTCCACAACAAGTACAAATATGACTCTGTCATTGTCCATGTTGGAGTGAATGACTTGAGACGTACCTCCCTGGACTACATGAAAAGAGACATGGAAGAGCTCTCGGATCATGTGGCCCAGGCAAGTATGACCCTAGCCCTGAGTAGCATCCTGCCTTCGCCCAGAATGATACCACAATATAAGGATAAAATGATTGACTTCAACAATTGGCTAAGCTTATGGTGTCATTCAAAGGGGATCCAGTATCTGTCTGCCTGGGATGACATGATTGACAGACCACAATGCTTTGCCAGAGATGGTCTGCACCTGTCACCCTTGGGATTCAGGTTACTGGCTAAGGCTCTTGCCACCCCTATAGTGCCTTTTTTAGGCAAACTTCAAAGGACAAAACCACCACCGTAACAGGTACAAGCATGCAAAATCTGAAGGTAATGCTACTCAATGCTAGAAGTCTAAACCTCAAAATGCACTCTCTCGAAGCACTCCTAAAAATGGAGAACATCAGTATCTGTGCAGTAACTGAAACCTGGTTCAAGGCTCCAGAGAGCACCCCTGCAATACCAGGCTACAACTCTTACCAAACTTTTCGGCCACCAAACCAGGACCGAAACACTAAAGGTGGAGGAGTGTCAATATTCACCAAGGATATTCACACCACCAGGCTAGTTGGCCAACACAATGTGTCTGAAATTCTCCAAGTGCAACTAACACTAGGTAAGACTGCAATCCAAATTGTAGCTTGTTACAGATCCCCCACCATACCCCAAGATTCTCACTACACCTTTCTAAACATACTGGAAAATATTAAGATAGAACCAAACACCCTAATACTGGGTGATTTTAACTACCCTGCCATTAACTGGGAAAACTACTCATGTCCCAACACCTTTGCGCAACGGTTCTTGGAATTCATAAATTCCAATGCCCTGGATCAACTAATCCATAGTCCTACCAGGGGCTCCAATATCCTAGACTTGGTCATTACCAACATGGGAAATCAATACTCCATACCTATGGTCACCCCTCGTTAGTCAGGTCTGACCATAAGCTAATCACCCTTAACATCCACATCCCACCCCCACCCCCCAGTAAAGAAACCACCATAAAAAACTTCTCCAAAGCCAACTTCATGCTACTCAAATCAGAAGTGACAAACTTCATGACACCCATGCAGACGGAAACTGAAAGTTCAACTGCTGAATTCTACACTAAGGCACTGTACGAGCACATCCACTCATGCATGAATCGTGCCATCCCAAATAGAACCAAAATGCTCTCATCCAAAAAAAGGAAGCCAATCAGGTGGTCCCCTGCCATAAACAAACTTTACAACAAAAGGAAGAAACTTTTGCAGAAAAGAGGAAAATCCCAGGATGCAAAAAACTCCCTTACTAGCCTCAGTAAGAAACTGAGATGCCTCATAAAATCCTCCAAAGCTAGTTACGAAAATAAAATTGCCAAAGATTCCAAAGCCAACCACAAAGCATTCTAGAACTATGTCAAGAATCTAAATGGCAATGCTCAGATCTGCTATGAGCTAAAACAGAATGGCATTAAATATACTGATCCGAAGGATATTGCCAATATCCTGGCAGATTGATTCAGTGCCAACTTCACCCCCCCTCTCACCCCCTAAATGGCCCATCTCAATACTGGAAGATTGCCAAATTCCAGTAATAATGGCCACACAGGTACAAAACGCACTCTCTAAAGCCAAGAATACAGCATCCATGGGACCAGATGACATCCCGGGCTGTGTACTACATGAACTACAATATGAACTGGCACCTCACCTAAGTGTCATGTTTAATCATAGCCTCACCTCAGGTTTCGTGCCCACTGAGTGGCGCAGAGCTACAGTTATCCCAATCCACAAGGGGGGATCCACCTTGGATCCCGGAAACTACCATCCCATCAGTCTGGCAAGCCTTATCTGCAAGGCCATGGAGCGTATTATAATGGAGCTTATAAACAAAGACATTGGCAACCTTCAAACACTGGACCCCACCCAGTTTGGGTTTGTGAAGGGCCGATCTTGTCTCCTGAACCTGAATGACTTCTTTGAATCAGTCTCCAGAGCCATGGACAAGGGTAAGGTGGTCCACACAGCCTATCTAGACCTTGCCAAGGCCTTTGACACCATCCCCCACTCTGGAATCATAGATAAACTTACTAAGTTGGGCATTAATCCCTATGTCACCCAATGGGTTGCTAAATGGCTTACTGATGGAACCCACACTGTAAAAGTAGCCAACTCCAAATCCAGCTCCAGACAAGTGGAGTACCTCAGGGTTCAGTCCTGGGGCCGCTCTTGTTTGGCATCTACTTCTCTGAAGTACAGGTCAACACTAAAGGACTCTGGCTAACAAAGTTTGCAGATGACTGCAAACTGGGAGCCATTATTGAATCCCCAAATGATGTGGATACTCTACAAAAAGGGCCTTACAGAAACAGATGCTTGGTGCCAGAGCCATGAGCTCAAGCTCAGTGCCAAGAAATGTATTGTTATCCCCTTTGGGAAAAAACATGTATCCATGAATTACCATATAGGTGGCAGTACACTAAACACAGAAAGTGTGATAAGAGACTTAGGAACACAGGTGGACAGTGGTCTCACCTTCGATAACCACATCGCCACAACAGTCAGGAAATCCTTCTATGTAGCACACCTCATCACGAAGGGCTTTTCATCCAGAAAAAAGGAGGTCATTGTCCCACTGTACTCATCCCTCATTAGACCCATTATAGAATACAACGCCCCATTTGGTATGTACCTCTCAAGATATCTGCAACAACTGGAAAGGCCTCAGAAATACCTCACTAAAAGAATCACAGGCCTAAAGCAGATGCCCTATGCTGACCGCCTTAAAAAACTTCAGCTATACTCTGTCGCATATCGTGTACTCAGAGGCAATCTCTGCTTAACATACAAGGCCATGTCAAACCCAGAGCTGTTGGACATGCTACACTTAAAGAAATCCCAATCCCTCAGAGCTACACGCTCCAGGGATCTAAACCTTGTCATCACAATAAACAAAACATGCTGGAGGGATAGGTTCCTGACCCAGAGACTCCCCAGACTCTGGAATAGATTGCCCATACATGTCAGGCAGAGTGCCTCTTTGGACCTCTTCAAGAGGAACCTTGACGATTGGATGGGAGAAAGGAAATTCACCCCAGGGATCACATCAGTCGCCCTGCTAGACAGGGGTCCAGGAAAGTAAATAATGTGGGAAGAAATAGCCAGGGAATTGTTATGGCTAGGCTTGTATAGGCCCTAGGGCTGATAGCCTAGTACCAACCTATGAACCTATGAGATGCTGTGGCATGACTTTAAAAAGGTGGTTCATGCTCGGAAACCCTCCAATATGGCTGAATTAAAACAATTCTGCAAAGAAGAGTGGGCCAAAATTCCTCAACAGCAAAGTGAAAGACTCATTGCCAGTTATCGCAACTGCTTGATTGCAGTTGTTGCTGCTAAGGGTGGCACAACCAGTTATTAGGTTTAGGGGGCAATTACTGTTTCACATAGGGCCATGTAGGTTTGGAGAGTTTTTTTTCCTTAATAAATAAAATCATCACTTAAAAACTGCATTTTGTGTTTACTTGGGTTGTCTTTGTCTAAAATTTATACTTGTTTGATGATCTGAAACATTTAAATGTGACAAACATGCAAAAAAATAAGAAATCAGGAAGGGGCAAATACTTTTCCATTGCACTGTAGGTCATCATATTTTAAAGCAATATCTAAAATTCAATATTGCTGGAAGAAGCATGCGTAGAAAACTTAAAAAAACTGTGCTATCGTTCAAATATTCTATAAATAAATCAAGTTCACTGTACACACCTTCCCAAATGAGAAACACATTGTCCACAAAACGTTTAAAAAAGCTCAGTTTGTAGAAAAACATTCAGAACAATTATAAATATAATTCTCCCAGTAAGACAAAAGAAGGGTGGTATGTACTGGCAGTGTGCCCATCGCCTTCCCAGAAATTTGATGATAAAATTTATCAAATACGAAAATATTATTTTCTAAAACAATTTCATGTAGTTCACATATTGTTTCTATATGTCTGCCTGGACCATATTTGTGAGTACAAAGAAACTTGCTGATGGACGATGTTCCATACTCATTCGGTATGACAGTAAAGAGAGACTATATATCTAAAACTACCATTAAAAAGTCACTCTTAGATATTCTGTTCTATTGTACCATTCATATAATTGTTTCAGAATATCAGCACAATCCTTTATATAACTCTTTACATGCTTAAGTAAAGGACACAACTTGCTCTGCAAATACTTGGATATAGGTTCTGTAGACCAACCCCTCCCAGAGAAAATAGGTGTCATGGGGGGTTGGTCATGGGCTTATGCATTTTAGGCAGTCCATACAGTACTGGTATGACAGGACAAGAGACAGTAAAATAACCAACGGTCTCAACATTGATGTCTTTCATTATCTGAAGCACCTAAATTAACATATTAATAGTAGTAAATGTATTGACATCAAGACTAATTATCTCTTTAAAAGCACATTCATCCAAGAAGATAGAATACACAGATTTCATGTAGTCCTCTCTCTTCCTAATAACAATTGCCCCGCCTTATCTGCCTCTTATAATATCATTATTCATTTCCAACTTATACAAAACATTCCGTTCTTCAACCGATAAGTTATCAAAACGTCTAAATTGCTCCTGGTTGTAATAGTGTTGTATATGCAGTTCACATACATGTTGAAAAGCATTTGCAACCAGATGACTACTAGGGATAAATGTACTAGATAGTTTACACACCTTATCAAACACAGAAGTTGCATTTTTAAAAGTTAACTTAATATCTAAATTGCATGTGAAGAGCTTTAAATCAGTCAATGCATCAGCAGTAGCTGGTATAAACCTCAGACCTTTCTGTAGCGGAGTTACGTCAGATGATGGTGAAATTGTTAGACAAATTAACTAGAATGGTGTTTTCAAGTTCACCTATTTCTGCATTCTGCTCCTCTTTAGGGGAGCGTTCTGACTTCTTCCTCTGTCTCTCTTTAATGAACGCCCCCTCTACAGTTTCCTTTTCTTTTGATTGATTTCTTCTGGTAGCTTGAGATGAACTACCTGCTGAACATGCTGAAAATCCGAGGACGCATTTGATGTCTGATCTGTCTTATCCATAAGTATTCAGGAGTACACCATTATAGAACATGCTTTTTTGACAGCTATAGACCCAGAGCTTCCATAGGTAGTTGTGCCCATGTAAGTTGGTATCTTCTTGTCCAGTGCCTGGCTGACACCCATTTCTTGAACACTTGATCCTGTGCTTCTGTCCACATGTATATTCAGCCCAGGACTAAGGTAGGCAGTGGTCTTTCTTCTCTGCTTCATATGAAAAGTTAGAGGTTTATAGGTAAGTACTAGGGTACCTGCCCTTATAGGCCATTTTAAGCCTAGCCAATTTCCCTTTTTGTGCTAAAAATAATATAGCCCATTTGTTTATAGATTGGCCTTACCCATCCCATAGTCAATTATATATTACCCCTAATAAGAATAACTGGGATCATACCACAGATAATTTGGGGGCTATGAGCAGATAAGCAGATGTTTTACCTTTGAGATAGGTAGAGTCCTCCCTTTTATTGCTGCCTACCATATGACTCTGTAATTGGAGAACTCTGGGTCTCATGAAGTCTACTATGGACTTGGTCCATTCCCTCCAACCATCCTCCAAGTTGTATCTTGGGAGGAAAGGGGAGTTGGGGCTTTGGATAAATCCAATTCCTCATTACTAATATCACATGTGCAACATGGAAACGTGATAATATTCTTGCAGCTGCAGGAAGGCAGATGATGTAGGTAAAACCCTGCTGAATGAAGTAGTGTACTGACCAAGCTTTCTAGCACAGACTCGTACATTATTTTTCTTGGTCCACCATAGTCGACTGTTTGTCACCTTGTAGCTAGGCAAGGAGACTAAAGGCACTCAACGAGCGGAATGAGAATATTTTCCATTGCCGTATTTGTACTACAGTCTCTCAATTGCTTTTCACCCATTCAGATTCCATTTTCCTCTAGTAGATTTCGAACACTAATATCTTTCAGCCCTTCTCAATAAAGAGCTAGTCAAGACTCGTATCACATTCACAGTGCGACTACCATGCAACATAACTGCAGTTCTGACTGTGCTGATGCTGTGGTTAAGGCATGAGGCTAGAGTATAAGCCTGTGCAGGATATTATGGCTTTCTTCCCTGAAGCAGAATTTGTGGCAGACTTACCTGGACACACTGTATCAGGAGGGTGTTCCGTTTGACCAGCCATCTTAGCACCAGGTGAATGCATTCCTTATAAGGAAACAGACCATCTTCATTATGGAGGATATTTATGCACCTCCAGCCTCTTCCTCTTCTCCATCTCCTTTCCAGTTTCCCAAGAGGAGACTGCTTCATTGCAGATTGGAGGAGTTTGTCAAATATTGCATGATGTGCCCCTATGGTATCAGTGAGCTGCTGATGAGGGTGACTGCACTAGCTCAGCAGCTGCTTTATTATAAACCAATTGTCCCTTGGATAACATGTGGTTTGCCACCCTATGGTTATTAGCATCAGCTAAGTTATTGATGAGTGACTGCACTAGGTCATCAGTTGCAGGCTTGACTTTTTTTCCTAAGGTTGTACTGAGCCGGGGGAGGGTCCACTCATTGATTCACCCCTCCCCCAGTGTGATAGCTACACTCAACACGATCACATTTCTTCACATCTTAAACGTTTTCTAATCCTAATCAAAACAGTTTTGCTCAAAGACCAATCCATATGTGAAGAATTCCTTGAAGTAGGCCCAAAGTCTTCCTCAGAATGGTCATGGAGGCTTTTCTTTTTTTTTCCCCTTTAGAATGAGGTCTGGGTTTCTACTCCTCTTTTGGTTCTAAAGCATCTTCTCATGCTAGACCTCAGTGACTTATTTGTTGGTTGCTTATTTGTGATACATATATACATTGTGTATATACATAAATATCTACATTGTGTATATACATAAATATCTACATTGTGTATATACATAAATATCTACATCTATCTCACACACACACACACATATAAATTATATATATATATATATATATATATATATATATATATATATATACACACACACACTGTGTGTGTAATATATATCTGGATTGTGTATGTATGTAGACACATTATGTATACATATATATTCTAAAGACAGACGCAGACAGAGGCAGGCAGGTAGACGTATGTGCACACACACACACACACACACACACACACACACACACACACACACACACACACACACACACACACACACACACACACATATACAGTGAATTTTTCCTGTGTAGTTTTAACTGTATGTATCTTTTTAAGTGAATTACTAGTTACATTGAGTATATGTCTTCTCAAGTTCCAGATATGTATTTTCCATGTGGTCTTGTACTTAACTGCTGCAGGTGGTTATAGTGGACTCTTATTGACATGTCATTGTCTGAAGTCTGTACAAGGAGGTTCCCTTTAATTTGCTGTGGGTGGGTAGCTCTTTAAATGCAAAGCAAAGCCATGTGGTCTTTCCTGTGCTTCCACGGGATAGGAGACCAATATAGGACAGGCATCATTGAGGCAGACCACCAGATCTGATGAGCCAGGTGAGACCACTCCCTGTGCAGCTGCTGATGTGAGATTGATCCCCTATAGTGCATGCTGAAATTTACTACATTTCCACTAGCCTCCTCAGCACCTTTGTGCCTCAGCAGGAGGATCTGAGAGGTGAAGCAGTTTTCAGACATATTGCTTTGTTGCCTGTAGTGATGACACCCAGTGCTGGAACCTTCCAAATTAGAGAATGATCCCTTAACATAGACGTTGTTTCTTGGGTACCTGGAGATTTCATATTTCTAACATTTCCTTATGTGATTTTGGGTATGCTTTTACGGTCATTACCTGTACCAGAATTGTTTTTTGGAGTAGATATGCTACACTCAGATGTTCAGTATTAAGGAATCCAGGGAATGGATTTAATTTCCCTCATATTATAGCTTCTGTCATAATTTTCTTATGGTTACAAAGGTTTGCATGGGGCTGTTTTTTCCTTTTACAAAAGGCAACACAGTATGTTGCATCTGAACCTAAAGCTTCCATTTCTGGCGTACAGTTCGCATTAACAAAAAAAGGTATAGGACAACCATTAACCCCCCCTCCCCCCACCCATCTTCAGAGTCAGAAGAAAACGACTTGTTCTATTCAGACCAAGACAATCTCTGCTTTGGTTTGGATGTTGTTTCTGATTATGAAGAGTTTTTTCATCAAATTCCTCTCAGAAGATGTTTTACTTGGTGAAACTCTGGATTTATTTAATAAACATTTAAATGGGTTACAAGAGACTTTCTTTCACAGAGAAGAGATGTGTACAGCAGCTCGGGTCTACTCAGCCTAAACCACTTTCCATTCCTCCTCTCATGCAGTCTTTTGATGGTTTTACAGTTATGTGCCCTTACAGTCACACTGTCAGCCAACAACTGTTAAACTCGGTTTTTATTGATTTCAGGAGAAGGTAACATTTTTATATAAAACCCTATGACTGACTACAGTTGTAGAATAGACTCTTAATAAGGGCTTAAACATATTCTAGATCTTGGTGCATTGAAACATGCCAAAGAAAACAGCATTAGATTATTTTTTTAAAAAAAATTATATTTGTATTATTTTGGGTCCCAGAGCCTTTAATTTGTAGACCCATACCACACTATAGCAGTGATATTCTCAGGCAGGTAAATGACCTGACAACAAACATTTCTAATGCCTTTTATGTAATATAACTAATGTGCTCTTAACAAGGTGAGGATACGCTCATCAAATGTAGCATAATATAATGAATCTACCTGTCTAGTTTTTCCAGAGCAGTTGCTTCTTGCACTGCTTTTTGGAGATATGTTTGTCATCATGCATGAACTTTTCTGAGGATTTTAAGAGCAAATTTTTGGATGCATCTCTTGACAGGTATTTTCTATGCTATTTCTCTCCCATTGCACCTGATCATCAGCCCTCCCTTCCTCAGGAGCTATCATAAAGGTAGCCATCAGTGGTTTTGTGGTTATGCCCCCAAACCCACCTCTATCCCCAATGACTGACTGACTGTAAACACTGGCATCATCTTGGGGGCTGTGGTGTGTGCATGGTCCCATACACATGCCTGTGATGGCTGCCATCACTAGCTTGGAATGCCCCATAATCTTGCAGCTATTGTCATGTAAGAATCCACTTACACAGGAGCAATTTGTCTGACTAGGACTGTCATTCCTTTCCTCCCCAGGATGGCAAACTCAAGTGAACCATTCATTCCCACCTTCCCCTGCTTGTCTGTTTCAAAATCCGAGCCAATAATCAGTTTCTGTATATAGTCTGTGCTTCATCCTTATGTGCATGACTTGTCATTTTTATTTGCTGTTTCTTCTCATTTTAAAATGATTGGTAGTGAAAGGGACATCCATTCATACTGTCAAGCATACATTTCATTCTGCCATCCCAAAGTATTCAGCATGATGGCTTAGTTTTGTATCTCTGCTTCATATCACTGTGGTTCCAGGGCTTATTCTGGTCCTCCAATCACTGTCTGTGTGGAGCTTGCATGAGGTTTGTGGTCTTGTATGACTACAGGGGCCACAGTTTTCTTCTACCTTCCAAAAGCATACAAGTTGATAGGGCAGAGCAGGTTGTCTAAATATATACACATATATGTGTGTATATATGGATTCATTTTATAATCTTGAAATACTGAAATATCGAATTTCAGTATCACGAGACTATAAAGCCAAAAACTCACAATCCCAAAAACCAAAACCGAGAACTTTGACAAAATACAACACACATACAAACACAAATACACCCACTTCCCGACACTACAACAAAGTAAAACACACACGAACACAACAAAACACACACACCTACCTTTCCTATAAGAAGGGAGAAAAGCCCCTTGCACCCCCCATGTGGGGGGCTGCACCACCACACCCCTGCTACTTATATATACTAACTCTGTGGTCGCACTAAACACTGAAAGAAAACCCACCACCACACATTCTACAACCCCCTTGCACAAACACACATCACATACAAACATCAGCACTCTTAACACTGACACACTCACAGTCTTACCTACCTACCCTAACCCACACCTAAAACTCCCCAACAAACTCAAACACACAAACCCCCCCCCAAAACCTTTAAAAAACGTAACACTTACCTAACGTGCCATTAGTACCTCTGGTTCGACATTTCTGGGTTTGATATTCTGCAGCTTAGCACAACTGCAAATTCGACAATTTGGTCTCGAGAAACTGAAATTCGACATTTCAGTATTTTGAGATTCCAAAGTGATCCCTAATGTGTGTGTGTGTATGTATATGTATATATATATATATATATATATATATATATATATATCCACACATATATATACTTGTACATATATACACGCACATACATGGTTTACCATCAAAATATTGAAGGAGAAACATTTTTTAAACAAAAGACTGAACTGCAATGTTGAAAAGAAAAACAAAATTTAGCCTAAATGTCGAATGACATTCGATATACCAGACTTCTGGTTTCAAAAGTCTGTATGTCCTTTTACATTTTAGCAAGGGGGGCAAGCCGCAATGCACCCCTCCCATGTGGGGGGCTGTGCTCCCCACACCCCCTGCAAATTATATACACAAACTCCAAGATGCTAATATAGTGAGGAAAATGGTAAAATCCCTGATCCTCACTGTACCGCAGTCTCCATTCACAGTGCTGAACTCATAATAATGAATAAAGCTTTACTTTCATTATTATGATTTCATATTATTCCAGTTCGGCATTGTATAAAACTTTGAAAACTAACTTTTGACCACATGATTTTTCCAGCATGATCCTTTGAAATTTTGATGGCAAAGTCACACGCACACAGACACACTGCATTTGCTGTGGGTGAAAAGAGTATGAGAAGAATCACATTCAATAAATAAAATTAGAGTACCCCACTAAATATTGGATGTTTTCAGAAAATAAACCAAATCTCTCCAGAGCCTAAAAGTACATGTATTTTGGTCTTCAGCCCCAATGGGAAAAAACTCACTCTGAATGAGATGATGGCAATTTAGTACTCCTTTTGTGCTGGATCTCAATCCAAGGACTCTGCAGATTGCCACAGACAGTAAATACAGCACTGATACCATTCTTGCAGGGTAGCAGTAATAGTCTGGGAATAGGCAATAAGAATGAACTTGGTTTTGTAGGCTGTTTACCTTTATTGTTATGAAAACACACTTAAAAACTCACTAAGCAGTGAATTGCAATGTTTCTTGAATGGAAATTGCAAAGGGATGGTTTTTATGCATAATAACAAAAATGAGCATGTGACGCCTGCACCCTGGCCCAGCAATCAAGGAGCCTCAATCCTCACCACTAACACCAGAGAGGGTGTCTCATGTAGGGAAAAAGGATAACAAATACACACAGTAAAGTACAATTTCCCTTAAGTGCACACAGAGGTCACAGTCAGTCTGGGGCTGGTTGCTCCCTTGCTCCCCAGGTCCCCAATAAGACTCCCCACTAGCACAGCTATAGGGTCCAGATCTCAGCCTAGCTGGCAAGCTAACCTCCAGTACCATCTCTGTCCAACCAGTGCTTTGTGTCCCTGCCCAAGTAGCTGACACACACACACTTTGAGATAAGTATTTATACAACTTCACAAACACTCCTGGGAAAGGCTGACAGATTCTCCGTCTGTGCCCCTTTACCCAGATTATGCGGTA
Organism: Protopterus annectens; assembly: GCF_019279795.1. Classification (NCBI taxonomy): domain Eukaryota; kingdom Metazoa; phylum Chordata; order Ceratodontiformes; family Protopteridae; genus Protopterus; species Protopterus annectens. The sequence goes on from NC_056726.1 coordinate 1,972,267,121, forward strand.
GTAATTAGTGCCACCACCAGCTAATAATTATCAGCTACCCAAATGCCCTTAAAGGGTGTCCAATTATTACTGTGCAATATTATTATCCAATTGGTATTATAGCCCAGGGCTAAAGCTATAGGAGTGGGTTAGACAGTAAACTCTATAAATATGCAATGTTCTCTAGAGATCAACTTATCTATACATAAACCAGCCACAGTTGAAAAGGGTTTAAAAATATTTAATAATAAATACTAAAAACACAAGTCAATACTACTACTACACCACAGTGCTATTCAAGAGTTCAGAGATCACACAGAAATTTAAAATAATTCCGTAGTACAGTTCTGACAGAACACAAAAAAACACTTAGTCTAATCTTTATAGTCCTAGCTATTTCTGCAAGAAAACATACTTCTAAAATAACTTACTTAAGACACAGGCAGTGCTGATGATTTGGATATCAAGAGAAAAATGCTTAATTTCTGGTTCTCACTGTTTAAATTGAAACTGCAGTTCTGATAAAACATTACATCATTAGTTTACACTTTCCTGATTCCCAGGCCGCACAGAACTGCATTTGCATTCTTTTACACATAGAGCAATAAAGGACATTCCATATGTAAATTCTGGTCATTTACTTTAGCCTTAAAACAATAGGCAGGATGCTTACTCCAGACTCATCGACTCCAAATTTGAACTTCAAAGGAATAGACATAAAGTAATTTTAATTTCAAAGGACCAATAAGTAATGCTTGACTTAGTTTTCTTTACAGCAGATGGCAATGTTACCTCATTATTGAAGCAGCATTTCTTTACATTTAAGACACAAGCCTGTATTTTACATTTATGTTTATACATGCCAGAATTATGTATCAAATTCTATTTAACTAGACTGGCAGCCTTCACCCTTCTCTACTAGTCCTCAAATCTCTTCCCCCCCTCCTGGAGAACTCAAGCTAGTTTTTCAAGTGACCCTTGATAAATGCCGCTTGAGAGGGTTAGGTCTATCCGAGTCCACCTCACCCCATTCCCTGTCTTGAGAGCCCATCTGCATTGGCATTGCTAATCACACTGTGGTGCTGCACTGACATATATGCTTGAAACCCCAGGCTCCATCTTAGCAACTTTTGCTGGCTGGCTCTGTTTAACCATATTAGAGGATTATGATCTGTCATAACAGTGAATTTCCTTCCATACAGATAAGGCTGAAGTTTTTGCAGTGCCCACACTATGACTAGACATTCCTTTTCTACAGCTGCATAGCATTCCTCCCTGGTTGGAGCCTATGACTGAGATAAACCACTGAGTGCTTTTCTCCCTCTGATGAAATCTGGCTAAGTAGAGCCCCCACCCCATGGTTCAAAGCATCCACTTGCACAACCAATTATTTGCTGTAATCTGGACTGGCTATCATAGGGGTCCTCCTAAAGCTTCTTTAAGCTTCTTGAATGTCTACTCACATGCTGGGGTACACACTACCTTATCTAGCCTGTTCTTCCTGGTTAGGTCTGTAGTACCCTGCTGTCCCTAAGAATGCCCTCACCTGCTTTTTAGTAACAGGTGCAGGCCATGCCTGAATGGCTTCCACTTTGGCAGGTTCTGGCCTTATCTTACCACTCCTCACTCTATGTCTTGCGTAGAAAACTTCTGCCATACCCACCTGACATTTGCTCAGCTTAATGGTTAACCCTGCTCTCTGTAGTTTGCCCAGCACCTCCCTGACATGCTGAAGGTGCTCTGGCCAGGAATGGCTGTAGATGGCACTGTTATCTAGGTAAGCAAGGACAAACCCTCCTGCTCCTGCTAGGATATTATCTACCAACCTCTGGAAAGTCACTGGGGCATTATTCATCCCAAAGAGCATCTTTGTGAACTCATAGAAGCCAAAAGAAATCACAAAGGCTGACTTCTCTGTAGCACCGGGAGTCAAGGGCACCTGCTAGTAGCCCTTAATAAGATCAATGGTTGTAAGATACTTAGCCCCACCCAGCTGCTCTAGGGCCTCCTCTGTCCTAGGCATGGGGTAAGCATCTGACTCTGTGTAACTGTTTAATTTCCTGTAATTTACACAGAACCTGGTGCTGCCATCCTTCTTTGGCACCAGCACCACTGGGGAGGCCCAGGGACTGGTGAACTCTTGAATCACCCCTAGTTCCAACATCTCCTGTACCTCTTCCCTCAGAGTCTGACTGTCTCAGGCACCCTACAAGGGGCCTGTCTAATAGGCCTTTGGGATCATGTATCCACCTGGTGCTGCACCAGCTAGGTACACCCTGGTTTCCCAGTGAACATGTCCCCAAATTCCTGCAACACTGCTTGGATTTCTTGAACCTGGGTAGGAGATAGCTGCTGGGATATTGCTACATCTTCCACTGAGGTGTTAGCCCGAGCCTCACTGAGGAGATCAGTCACCAGATCTCCCTCAGACTCCTCCTGCAATCCACTGCAAATGTTCAGCACAAGGGCCTCCCTATCATGGTAAGTTGTCAACATGTTAACCTGGTACAATTTGTGCCTCTGCCATCTGCCTAGCAGTTCCACCATGTAGTTAACATCACTTACCTTTCTTACCACCTTGTAGGGTCTCTCCCAAGCTGCTTGCAGCTTGTGTCTGACAGGAATGAGAACTATTACCTGCTGCCCCACAGCATACTCTCTAGCTTGAGCATTTCTGTCATACCACACCCTTTTCTGTTGTTGGGCTTCTTCCAGGTTCTCCTGGGCAAATCCCATGAGTTCCCTGAGCCTTGTCTTGTGGTTTAGGACATATGCCACAACAGATTCCTTGTGAGACCTTCCCACTCATCTTGAATTAAATCTAGAGGTCCCCTCACCCTATCCCCATACAACAACTCAAAGGGTGAAAAACCTGTGGATTCCTGGGGAACCTCTCTGTAAGCAAACAACAAATGGGGCAAATATTTGTCCCACTCCCTCTTAAACTGATCTGCAAATGCCCATAGCATGGGCTCGATTGTAGAGTTTAACCTCTCAACAAGACCATTAGTCTGGGGATGGTAGGGGGTGGTCGTCATCTGCTTCAACCCACAGGACTTCCACAGACAAGCCAGCAGGTCTGACATGAAATCGGCACCTCTGTCAGACAGTATTTCTTTTGGGAAACCTACCCTGCTGAAATCTCTAACAAAGCATTTGCCACCTTCTCTGCCTCAGTGTAGGACAAAGGCACTGCCTCAGGGTATCGTGTAGCATAATCCACTACCACTCGGATATACTTTTTCCCTGTGAAATTTGGGGTACTCAGAGGACCCACAATATCCATAGCTACTCTCTTTAATGGCTTTTCAATCACAGGCAAAGGCATCAAAGGAGATCTCACTTTGTCTCCTGCCTTGTCTACCTTTTGGCACTGCTCACAGGTTCTGCAGTACCCTGTTACAGCTCTAGAAATTCCAGTCCAATAGAGGTTTTGCATAATACGCCTCTTTGTACGTTTTATGCCCATATGACCTGCAAAGGGAATATCATGGGCTATGGCTAGAAGTGCCAGACGGTATGCTCTAGGCACTACCAACTGCTGTACTCCCTCGCCTTCTAGCCCTCCCTCAGGGGTCCACTCTCTGTATAGTAACCCTTTGTCCCAATATACAGATTCTCCCTTTCCTTGAGAATCAGGTGCCTCCCTAGCTACCAGCCTCAGTTCTTGCAATGTAAGGTCTGAGACCTGAGCCTGTCTCAACTTTCTCCTTGTAACCCTTCCCAGCTCCCCTTCCACAGAAAGTCTGGCATCCTCTAACAGTGGTGCCTCACTGTCAGCCTGGGTACTACTACTCACCTCTACCTTTGCAGTTACCCTGTCCAAGGGAACATCGGTACCCACAAGCAGCTGTGGCTCACCTTCAGTTTCACTGCTACAAAGTAGCTCCCTTCCTGAAATAGCCACCTCACCAGTCCTGGCTGCAAGTATGCAGTCTGTCTGGGTCTTCCCCAGGCTACCAGACCCACATGCTTGTCTCCAAGCCTGACTGTGTGTAACTGCACAAGTGCAGGGTACTGCATTATCAAAATCATTCCCTGTCAGGACATCTGCAGGTATATCCTCAAACACACCTACATGATGGCTTCCTTTCCCCCCTCCCAGTCAAGGTAAACCCTAGCCAATGGTATTTGGAATAGGATCCCTCCTAAAACCCTGACTGGAGTAGACTGCCCAGGCAAGTAGTGCTCCTGTGTAACCACTGCAGGCTTTACAATGGTTATATCAGAGGCTGTGTCACTCTTGGCAATGGCCTCTTTGCCATTCACTACAATAGGATATAGCCTCTGGTGGTAGTTGGTACCCTTGTTGTCCCAAGACAACCTACTATTGGCGTTTTGTCTTCCCCATTTACTGGCTCCCTCACCTTTGGTTCCCCACCTTGCCTCAGTGGACACCTGTATGCCACATGGCTCCACTGGTTGCATTCAAAACATTTAACCCTAGCTCCTGGATGTGTACCTGGACTAGTGGCTTCCCCTGCTACTGGCAGATTCTGTTGGGGCAGTCTGTGCAGCCCACCATGGGTTCCTTTAGACCCATGAGCAGTACTGGGGTCCCCTTTCTATGCATGGCTGCCCTGCTGGCCAGGTATAGGTCTCTCTTCTTCCCCAACTCATCTGAAGTAGCACATTGTCTATCAGCTAACCAGATCCTCATGTCCTCAGACAAAGTGCTAAGGGCTTGTACCCTCACCAAAAAGTCTGCCAGCCCTTCAAAAGTGGTGACCTGACATGCACTCACCCAGCTATGAAAATAAGTGTTCAGTTCAGCAACATATTCACATACATTTTCATCTGCCTTGCATCTATGCTCACAAAACTTTTTCCTTTGCATTTTAGGTGTTAGCTTGAAACATTTTAACAAGTGAGTTTTTACAACATTATAATCAAAACATGCAATATCAGACATTTTAGCCAGTGCATTTACAACTTTCCCATGGAGTAAGGGGGTCCAGAACCGTACCCAGAGCCTTCGGTCAACACTATACTTTTTGAATACTCTTTCAAACATATGAATGAAACTATCAGAATTATCCCCTCTTTAAATTGCGGAAGAAATTTACTGACCTGTTGTGCTTCTGGGTTCCAGTTAACTCCCTTCTCCATTACCTCCATGACTCCAGCAAAGAGTCAGCAATTCCCTCTCATGGCTCCTCTGACAATCTTTATCCTCGGCCTCTATCTCCAAATGCCTGGCCTCCAACTCAAGTCCTTTAGCTCCAGCTGGATTTTTAAGTCCACTGCAGAATGGTTGAGCTGTCCATTCTCTGAGAATACTGTATCTCCACTGCCAGTCTGATTGTCCTTCATAGAAAGGTTGAGCTGTCCATTCTCCGAGGATATTGTATCTCCACTGCCAGTCTACTTGTCCTCCTGGATGCTGTTTTCTGATGCAGCTGTAACCAAGGCTGCAATCAGATCTGCCTTAGTCAGGTTTCCATGCACCAGTCCCCTAGCCTGGCACATCTCCACCAGCTGGCTCCTTGTCAGCTTTCCATACTCCTCTGCTGACATGCTGCCTGCTCACTCTGACTAACTAAGCTAACAAAAGAAGTAAAACAATTGTGATCTGAACTCTTGAGTATTCACTGTGTGGCTGATCTAGAGTACAAAAATCCTTCAAAGATCACTGTACATAAGCTACAGGATTCACTCTACTGACACCACTACAAGCCAATTAGTATTTGCCAACTAATTAATATGTGATGTGGATATCCACCGCCACCACAAATGTGAAGTGGATCCTATCACTGCAAACCACATGCGACGCCCACGCACTGGCCCAGCAATCAAGGAGCCTCAATCCTCACCACTAACACCTGAGAGAGCGTCTCGTATAGGGGAAAAGGATAACAAATACACACAGTAAAGTACAATTTCCCTTAAGTGCACACAGAGATCACAGTCAGTCTGGGGCTGGTTGCTCCCTTGCTCCCCAGGTCCACAATAAGACTCCCCACTGGCACAGCTATAGGGTCCAGATCTCAGCCTAGCTGGCAAGCTAACTTCCAGTACCCTCTCTGTCCAAACAGTGCTTCATGTCCCTGCCCAAGTAGCTGACACGCACACGCACGCAAACACATGCACACACACGCACACACACGCGCACACACACACTTTGAGGTAAGTATTTATACAACTTCACAGACAATTCTGGGAAAGGCTGACAAAGATTCTCCAGCTGTGCCCCTTTACCCAGCCTATACGGTAGTAATTACTGCCACCACCAGCTAATAATTATCAGCTACCCAAAGGCCCTTAAAATGGTGTCCAATTATTACTGTGCAATATTCTCCAATTGGTAGTATAACCCAGGGCTAAAGCCATAGGAGTGGCTTAGACATTGATTCTCCAGCTGTGCCCCTTTACCCAGCCTATACGGTAGTAATTACTGCCACCACCAGCTAATAATTATCAGCTACCTAAAGGCCCTTAAAATGGTGTCCAATTATTACTGTGCAGTATTCTCCAATTGGTAGTATAACCCAGGGCTAAAGCTATAGGAGTGGCTTGGACATTAAACTCTATGAATATGCAATGTACTCTAGAGATTAACTTATCTCTACATAAACCAACCACAGTTGAGAAGGGTTTAAAAATATTTAATAATAAATACTAAAAACACAAGACAATACTACTACACCACAGTGCTATACAAGAGTTCAGAGATCACACAGAAACTTAAAATAATTCCATAGTACAGTTCTGACATAACAGAAAAACAGTCTAATCTTTATAGTCCTAGCCGTTTCTACAAGAAAACATACTTCTAAGATAACTTACTTAAAACACAGGCAGTGCTGATGATTTGGATATCAAGAAAAAAATGCTTAATTTGTGGTTCTCACCGTTTTAATTGAAACTGCAGTTCTGATCAAAGATTACATCATTTGTTTACACTTTTCTGGTTCCCAGGTTGCACAGAACTGCATTTACATTCTTTTACATTTAGAGCAGTAAAGGACATTCCACATGTAAATTCTGATCATTAACATGCCTTCTACGAACACCTTCAGGACTGCATGGATCAGGCAATCCCTAATAAAACCAAGACTCTTTCCACCAAGGGCAAACGTCCAGTCTGGTGGACCCCAGCCATAAACAAACTTTGCAATAAGAGGAGAAAGCTGTTACATGATAGAGCAAAATCCATAAAAGAGAAGACACCCTTGATCATTATTAGTAAAAAAAATATGAGCACTCATAAAATCATCCAAGGCCAAATTTGGGAGAAAAATTGCAATAGATTCAAAAGACAATCATAAGGCCTTCTTCAGCTATGTTAGAAACCTGGGTGGAAACTCCCAGATATGCGCAGAATTCGTCCAAAATGATACAAAAATCACTGAACCCACAGACATTGCCAACATACTGGCAGACAGGTTCAGTGCAAACTTCACCCCCCTCTTCCCCCCAAAAGGAGAGATAACTATCCCAGTGGAGTGTAGCCTCCAAGACATCTCTAATGCGCAGGTGAAAGCTGCTCTCTCTAAATCTAAAAACACAGCATCAATGGGACCGGATGGTGTCCCCGGCTGTGTGCTACACGAACTCAACGAGGAACTAAACCCGCATATAAGGCAGCTGTTTAATCTTAGCCTTACCACAGGATACGTGCCCAAGGAGTGGCGTATGGCAACTGTGGTCCCACTCCACAAAGGCGGTACCTCTACGGACCCTGGAAATTACCGCCCCATAAGCTTAACAAGCCTGGTCTGCAAAGCTATGGAGAGGATCATAATGGAACTCATAAACAAAGACATAGGGGACTTGCAGACATTGGACCCGACCCAGTTTGGCTTTGTCAATGGCAGATCATGCCTTTTGAACTTGGTCGACTTCTTCGAAACAGTCACCAAGGCCATTGATGAGGGAAAGGCAGTCCATACAGCCTACCATGACCTTGCAAGAGCTTTCAACACAATACCCCACTCGGGTATTATAGAGAAACTTACCAGCTTAAATGTAAACCCATATGTCACAAGATGGGTTGCAAACTGGCTAAAGGACAGAACCCACAAGGTTAGAGTTGCTGGCGCCATGTTAGACTCCAAGCCGGTCACAAGTGGGGTCCCACAGGGCTCAGTCCTTGGCCCCCTGTTGTTCGGCATCTACTTCTCAGAAGTACAGGCAAACATAGGAGGACTATGGCTGACAAAGTTTGCAGATGACTGCAAACTGGGCGCCATAGTGGAAAGTACATCGGACACAGATATCCTTCAGAGGGGTCTCACAGAAACTGATAACTGGTGCCAGAGCCATGGCCTGAAGTTAAATGCCAAAAAATGTATAGTCATACCCTTCGGGAAAAACAAGGTAACCCCAAGCTACCATATAGGTGGCAATCCATTAAGCACAAAAGAGGTTATCAGGGACCTGGGGACCCAGGTTGACAGTGGCCTTTCTTTTGACACTCACATTGCTAAAGTGGTTAGAAAGACCTTCTACATTGCCCACCTGATCATGAAGGGATTCACATCCAGATCAAGTGAGGTCATTGTTCCCCTGTACTCTTCACTTATCAGACCAATGATCGAGTACAATGCCCCATTCGGGATGTATCTCACCCGACACCTGCAGCAATTGGAGAGACCCCAAAAGTTCCTCACCAAAAGGATATAGGGACTCCAAAATCTGTCATATGCTGCCAGACTGAAGAAACTCCAGCTCTATTCAGTCACATACCACCTGCTCAGAGGTGACCTGTGCCTGACATACAAGGCCATGTCCAACCTGGAATTAATGGACATGCTCCACCTCAAAAAATCCAAATCTACCAGATCCACTAGAGCAAGCGACTTAAACCTTAGCACGGATATAAATAGGACATGCTGGAGGGATAGATTTGTCACCCAGAGACTCCCTATGCTGTGGAATAAAAATCCCAGTCCATGTGAGGCAGAGCACCTCGCTGGCTCTGTTCAAGAGAAATCTTGACCGGTGGATGGGAGATCGTAGGTTTACCCCGGGCATCATCTCTGTGTCACTGCTGGACAGAGGCACAACAAACTAATGGGCACAGTATTTTTTAACATAAGGGGTGGCGTAAGCCACAAAACTTTGGGCTAGGCTTATAAATGCCTTAAGGCAGATAGCCTAGTATAAACCTATGAACCTATGAACCTATGAACATTAGCCTTAAAACAATAGGGCAGGATGCTTACTCCAGACTCATCGACTCCAAATTCTAACTTCAAAATAATAATAATTGAAACAAAGGCTGACTAGGCAAATCATTTGAGAATTCTGCAACTAGCCCCATCCTTACGCTGTAGGCTGTACTTGAAGATAAAACCATCTAATGACTACAGCACTTTAACGACTTCTGTAAGTTTAAATGGCTGCATACAATACTTCTGTACTTAATAGTAAACAAAATCAAGAAGGCAGAATGCTCATGTTGTATCAACTAAACAAACGATTGTGTCACAAGGGAGGCAGGGCTTTGCCACTACAACTAATACTTCATTCTCTAACAATAATTTCTTCATCACTCATTCTTAACTGTGCTCCTACCTGTCACTAGAAGCAAGTTATACCCAAAGCATTAAATAAATGCCTCAAAGGTATAGAAAAAGCAGGCACAAAGTTCACACAATGTCCGCCAGTTTTCCTAAAAATGGTGGTTACCCATGTAAAGAAACTCCATGTAAAATACTTATAATCTATCTCGCATACATACTCAGATACTATTGGCCACTGTAAAAAGTACCAGTACTAAACCCCCTAACGATTACCATGCAATCTCAAATTCTTTACCCCCCCCCCCCAGCTTGGTACAGCAAGCATTATCACATATTTGTCCTATATCACTTATTCTTTACCTTTAAGTAAAATATGTGAAAAACATGCACATAAGCAAATCACAAAACACAAATATGGCCTCTAGCAAAGCAAATGTACAGTTTAGAGAGGGGTTTTAACACCATGACAGCTATTTACAAGAAAGGTACAATATATAAGAAGAGTGATGTCCATATTAGTGGTGGAATATTTATTGCTTTGATGAGTGTTTGAATCTGTTTATCATGCAATCCACAACAGACTCAGAAACAAGAATTTTGGTAGATTTTTAAAGTAATTTACAAATTACTTTAAATACAGAACATTTTATATCATATCAGGGAACTCCACATCAGATATAAGACATCTCACATCATGAGTTCCACCAGGGTCAGTTTGGGTTAACACTTTGCTTCTTCATAAATGATCTAAGCCTTGACATACCCTACCTCGTCCTTACCATATATGCAGATGAAATAGTACTCTTCAGTTTACAACTTTACTAGCTTCACAAGTTTAGCTTCAAAACAGTTGCACGCCTGTCTAGAATTGGATATCTCAAAACAGAACACATTAATCCTGAAATAAAAACAAACAAAAAAAAGCAGATGACCATCAAGATGCCAAGCCTGTAATTATACAGGACCCACTAGGAACATAAGCACTTTGCCTGGCTTACTTGGCCCTGACTATCTTTTAAATTTCACACTTAAAAAATTCAGTCAGTAGTCAGAAATGTATTCTTAATAAACTGAATACTCTCTTCTAGTTATTGTCTTAAATTCTGTACATAATTACAATTCATCGAAAGCTGATGGAAACAAAATCTATTGGTTTATCTGTCTAGCAAACCCTTGAATCTACCTTTGCATGTTACTACAGAAAGCAAATTGTCTGCCTGTGTCTACAAGAACCATACAATTATTTATATTTTCTTACACAGATTAATAAAACTGCATTGTTGTCCCCTTTCCTCTAAGCTTTCTATAAATACTACCTCATATAGCTTAAGAACTGATGATGATCCTTGCAAGACCCACTTTTGGCAGTGGAGTTTGAGAGAGTTTTTTTTTTCTTTTTTTTTCTTAAATTGGACCATCTTGCTGCTATAATCCTCCAGGCAAAGTCAGGCAAATACAGTCACTCACTGTCTTCCTAACTAAATTAATATTTATTCAAAGAACTCAAAAGCAACTTCTTTCAGGAGGCAGACTAACATAACACACATTGTTGCAGGTCATTGAGACGATGATGTTTCAGTTTACTTTTGGAATATTATCTGTGGGTGTTAAAACCTATGTGCATGTACTCATCTAAGTATGAATAGTTAAAGCATGATAAAAAAAGTCCAGATGCTGACTTAGTTAACGCATGATAAAAAATCCAAATGCTGACTGTCTTCCTGTACAGCAATAACAAGACCACCTCCCCTTAACTCAATCTTATAAAGCAGTCTGCATGGAGTCCCTTACCCAAACTAAAATCCATATTGCTGTTAAAGTATTCACAGTATCAGATGTGCTCATACGCTGAAAATGCAATGGTACTACAAAGACTCAAAAATCATTTTTCTAGAACACTGTCCACACATTCTCCATTCCGTGCCATAAAATTAAGCAGTAACCCATGGCTGCGTGTGGGTAATGTTGGATGTATTCAATGTCAGTGTGGTTTGGTCATGAAGGTGAAGCCCGAGTGACCAAACAAAGCCAACAATGGGCAAATCCAGCATTGCCCACACCCAGCTGTGGGTTATTGCTATTATACAATGAAGTTATTTAAGGAAAAAAATATACTTACTTTTCTTAACTAATGTCTTTGTGTAATGCATCTCTGCTGGCCTTCCATGTTTTGAAGGTATCCTGGGGCTTTTTTGATGTACTGAGCATGCGTATGGGACTTGTGTTTCTATGCTTACTCAGTACATCAGTGCTGTGCAAAGTTTGCAATGGATAAAGGAAGATCTCTGTTGCTTCATCATCTTCTTTTTTTTTTTTTTTTTTTTTGAATTGAATATAAAAAAGAAACCTGGAGACTTTTTATGTTCTGGCGAGTTGGGACAGACAAAATAAAAGGATAATCAGGTAAGTTTTTTTTAAGTTTTATGGAATGTACCTGATTATCCTTTTATTTTCGTCTGTGCCATCTCCCTCGTTTGCTTCAAGTCTTCCAGTTTCTTTTTTATTCAAAAAAAGTAGGAAAAGCAAAAAACTGCAAGATATACTAACGGGAAAAAGTCTGGGCAATCGGACCTTTTTCATTTAGTATACTCTCGGATTTACAACGGGCATACTGGTTGGGCTGGCCAATCAGGGTGCTCATTTTTGAATATTAATGGCCAGTCATTATATAATATAGAATTCTTCATACAAGTGTAGAGTTAAGATAACTTTACTTGTGTAAGGCATGGGAACCTACGCATGCTTTAAACAATCTGCCAGTTCCAAGGGAGTCGGTGTTTGTATAACAGTATTTCTGCCTTGCTTGTTATGCTACTGCTTTTTGATTTCACTGTGCATTGTTAGTAATGTTATCTTTACTTGTTCCTTTACTCTGTCTGTTCTTCTTACTCTCACCCTGTGGAATCTGTCAAGGACACTATTATAAATATTGTGTATGGTTTACCACCTCCAACTCCATCTGAATTTTTGCTGTAGAGCACGTCTACTACTTGTAAATCTGCTGTATATATTTTATCAGCTTAAATACTTTATATCCCATAACATATTCATTTATCTATTGCTTGTCCATTTTTGTGTTTTAAAAAAAATGATTTTGTGATTTACATTTGTTTTACTTATTACCTTGTCTGAATTTAATGTTTCTGGACAGTGGATGAAATGTGTCCATTTAGATCAGTCCACTGTCCCAGTTAAATACATAATAAATGACATCTTTTATTTTGTATTCAAAAATTAAATTACATTGTAACGTTCAAACTACTCAAAGTAGCAAAGTTTGCCTCCAATCTCCTTAATATAGCTCGCCATTGCATTGCTCAACAGAAAAATAACCAGATGAAATTTCTCAACTGTCTTCAATACATCCAACTAAATGTAGCCCACTCTGCACCACACATCCAAATGCCATTCTGTAAATCTCACTGATGTAGTACTGTCCTACACGGTAACTCTGACATAAAGACAAATACTTTACATAGCAGGACAAGGCCTCAAATGCACATGGTGAAGCCTTGTACTCATGTCATGTAGCCAAACTCTAGAATCAGTGTAATGTGCCTGAAACACAACAGTTTCAAGAAATATCTCCACACTCATCTTAAATGTGAAATCTGCTCCTGCTGTTCATCAGCTGATTAATCAGTTATTTCTCCTATTACTTCTGTCAAACTGCAGGGTTTCTCCTCTCATCAGTATCTTTGGAATTTTAATCTTTTTATAACTGTTGATGCAAATCCTTAATCTTTTCTTTTCTATAACCTTGATCATGCAGATTAATAATGCACTCCTCCCTCACTCACTTTAACTCAATCTTGTAGATTTTTCCACATTTTAGTATGGCTCTCTGTCGACACTTAGCTGTTGATCACTTTGTCATTTTACTCCTGTTGCCGCTCTTTTACAGCCGCACACCCTGACTTCTCTCCTGTAATCCCCTTTTTATTACTTTCCTTGTTTGACAGCTGCTACTTGTCATATTCATGTAGAAGCATAGTCTGTTGAATCAGTAATCACTATATTTCAGGTATTGTTTGTGCTCACAAAGGATGCTGTGTGTGTTATACATTTGAAGATAATTTAAATGTTTGTTTTCTGTATAAAAATGCAAAAAAGCAAGAAAGAGAGAGATAGAGCATGCCTGCTATAATTTAGTAAGCAGCAGAAGTGGAAGCAGAGCATACAGTTTCCAACAATTCTATGTCAGCACAGATATGTAGTAATTTTAAAATGGAGAGAGGAAACCAGGAATGTGAGATTTTTTTCAGTTGGTAAACAATATAAGTAGATGCATGCCTCGACTTATTATCTTAGAATGTTAATGGTCTTACAACTCAGCAGAAAAAAGTGGTTCTCACATACATAAGAATGGAGTGCAGATCAGTGTTACAGGAAACATACTTAGTAGGGAACCTGAACAATTAAAAAAAAAAAAAAAAAAAGATTCAGAGAGAGCAGTACTCAGCAGAATATTTGACAGCTAAAAAATGTAACCTGGCCAGTTAAAAAAAAAGACTTGGAGAGGGATACTCAGCAGAATATTTGGGTGCTAGAAAATGCGTGGTGATAATTGTGGTAGGGGAAGTCCCCTTTCCAATTGAAGGATACATAGGTAGATATTCACTGTTAAGGGGCTATTGGTAGGGAAAAGTTTTTTTTTGTTCATTTTATTGTATTTACTCTTTGCCCAAGTTAGGCCTACTAGGCCAGTATCCTCTTCAGGGGAAACGCAAGGTGGAATTCATACTGTATAGGGGAAATTTGGTCAACTGTCCCAGAGAACGTCCCCTCCTCTTTCAGTAAGTGCATTGGAATCTTTTACATCCACCTCAGCTACCACCAACTCAGGCAGATGGGACCTTCGTTTAAGATTGCATACAGAGGATGGCGCACTCAGGAGTGCAGCATTCCCCTACTTCAGTGTTAACATTGGCAAATTAATCCTAGTACCTGCTTGTGAGAGGGCAGCTTTAGTCTGTATGTACATAGCACTAAATGATATAATTAGTTTTCAGCAGGGATACTTATTGCATATGGAAAATGGATATGGTGACCTGTACAGAAGATGCCTCAGGGGGGCCTAGAACACTTGGTATACCTAATCAAGGAAGATTTCTTGGATCATACATGAAACCATTTGGTCTGGTAGACATGGCTTGTGTATTTGTCTAATGAAAGAGACTACACCTACTAGATTCAGAGAAGCGATACTAGGTCATGACTAAACAGATGTTATATATCTCAAGAAAATGTGTAACTGGTAAAGGATTTTCTAAACACATCTGATTATGTTGACAGTTCATGCTGTGATCTTAGTTTGGTTAAAATGCTAGAGTATGACAACTGAAACTGTCATTAGCACTTGTAAACTTTTTGATGTTATGTTGTCCTACCTCGCTTTCATTCATTGCTGGTTAGGTTTGGAACCAAGAATCGGTTCCGACTCAGCCTATACAAAAGGTCGAGAACTTCCACCAGCTCTAGGCTATACCCTATCCCATCATGCTCCGGGTAGAATACCCAGATCTCGTTTGCCGCTAAACAAGATCGGGTGCTCCACGCAGGCTCTTTGCTAAGTGGAAACTTCCTTTCTATATTTTATGTCAAATTGATCAAAAAACTAGTTCAAAATAGCTATTGTTGTTATAGTTAACATATTTAGCCGTTAGGACTGGTATCTTGTGTGTGTGTGTGTATTGGTGTTTGTTGTTACTGCTGTTTTTCTGGTGGTCGTCGTCTACCGCTAGGCCTGTTTAACCTGTTTTTTCTATCCCCTATCCCGGCAAACTCATTTAAATTAGAGAGTTTGAAATAGTTTCCCTTTTTCTTGTCTTCCTCGGGTAGTCCGTTTTTAGTTAGAGGGCTCCTTCCACCTGTTTAACTTAGAGAGCTTTCTTTCCCTTACCTCCTTCTATATTAGGATTATAATGTTATAAATCTTTTCTGTTTTAGTGTTAAAAGGTTGTTTTTTCTGTTAACTGTATCCAGAAAAAAACAGTGCGTTGTTTTTTCTTGTGGTTGTTTTTTCTGGTGTGTTATATTGGTAGGGATGTCTAAGGATCCTAAAGAAATGAAACGTTTGGGTTTCAAAAAATGATAAGCATAGTCAAAAAATGTCCGTTACTGATGGGCACACCAGTTGTGTGTATTGTTTGGGTGCTGTCCACCTTCAGGAGTCTTGTTCCTTCTGTCATGCCATTAGTTCTAGGGTATTGATGGAAGAAGGAACAAGCTCATAGTCAGAGGGTTGTTGAAAACCCCCTTTTCTGAGGCTTTGGAAGAGAATCAGGGTACCTCAAAACCTTCTGAGAAATCTCCGCCCTCCAAATCTGAAAAGTCCAGTAAGAGGAGATCTTCTTCTGCTTCAACGTCAGAACCAGCAAAAAAATAAGTTAATGACTCCTTTTCGGACCCGAAGGCTTTCAAGCCCAAGAAATCTACCTCTTCGGTTCCAATTGTGATCTCAGAACCAACAGAGTTTCAGTTTCGGAGCCATTTCCCCATTATTGGAACCGGTCTTCCCAGTCTTGAGATTCCTGCTGTTACAGCCTGTGAGGTCTCTGACTCTATTCTCTCGATCCTCCAGAAGCCTTTCAGATGATGATGTGGAGTGAGTGGTGAAGAGGCTTTTACAGATGCTAGTGCTAGCCAAGATACTGTCGACTCTGACCCAGGGGATTTGGAGTCGACCAGTATTTCTTCCCCTCCATTGATTCCTCCTCCAACCCTTCCTGGATTTTGGAGCCAGAGTGCTTGGGACCCGATTGTAGCGGAACTGTCTGTACTGAGACTTACTCCAGGATCGTTGGGCCCAACTACTGCCCCAACCTCCTTGGGTCCATCAGAAGCCGAGGAGTCTAGAAGCTGACGCTCTCCCATTGGGTCTGGGGAGGAGAGTCAGGCCAGACAGTTGTCTGACCTGAGTCTACCTCTCGAGCCTTCGGCGCAGGTGAGCTCAGTGCCTACATCAGCCTCTGAGCCCACTGCCTTTGTTCAGGGGGGGTTCTGGTTCCTCGGAGCTGGAGGCCTCCTCAGATCAGGGGCAGGGGGCTTTTGAGATGATGAGGAGTGCGCTGTCACCCCTGACTGCTCCACTGTCAGGTCCTAGTACTCTTCCTCCAAAGGCGCCAGTGTTCATCTTGGTACCACTGCTTCAACCTAGGCGTGGAGACCCAAAGCCCCGGGATGCCCCATTGGTCGAAGCAATCTCTTCTCAAACCTCACCAGAGTACCCCTCCGAGGAGGTCCCTCTGAAGAGTTTATGCAAGAGGAAGCATTTAGACTCCCCTGAGGAGTCTGTCACATGAGACGCAGACCTCGATGAGTCAGATGGGTCCCCATGGTCACCCTCTGAGGATGTCTCCTTTGCAGACATCCTAAAGATCCTCAAACAGAAATGTGGCTGGAAGTCCATCATCCCTTCTGAGTCTGTGTACCTGGAGGCTTTTGGGTCTTACCCTTCCATCTTTTGGGTGTCTCTGCCTTTCGACCAGCTAATGAACGTAGTCAGTCGGAAGGTGTGGGGGTCTCCGGATTCAGTGGAACCTGTTCCTAGGAGGTCACATTAATTCATTACTGCACCCCCAGATAGGGTGTTCCTCAAAAAGGTGTCCCTGTAAATGCTATGGTGGTGATGGCAGCCACTATAAAGGAATTATCTGAGACTTCATCTGTCCATCCACCAAATAAGGAGTCACAAATGATGGAAAGATATGGAAACCGTATGTTTTCATCATCTTCCTTTGTCCTTAGGTCGCTGAACTACCTGACCCATTTCACTAGGCTTCAGAGGGATCTCCTGAAAGAGCTAGGAGATACTCTCCATGGTTCTGCAGCTGCAGAGGTTTCAGACAAGGTGTCCTCCCTGCTCTCCACCTTAAACTATGTGTTAAATTCCTCCATGCAACTTATTTCTTATGTGGCCGATGGTGGGAGCAGGGCAGCGGGTATAGGAATTTCCTCAAGGAGGCATTCCTGTATGCACTTATGCGACTTTGCAGAACCTTTCAAGTCTTCCTCAACTCCCCTTTTGGCGGCTCGTCCTTTTTCTGGCCCAAGGTGAAAGACACTGACCAGGTGCGAGCAAGAGGGAAAGACTCTTTATATCATTGGAGCCCATTTCTCCCTCCCTCCCTTCCAGACCTTATCCCAAAGGCCAAAGGGGGGGGGTGTGGTTCTCTAAGTCCCAGAGAGCCTTCCCGGATGCACATGGTGATTCTTCCACCAGGGGCAGAGGGGGAAGTAACAATGGAAGATGCCGACCACACGGCAGAGGGGGTGTCTGCAAAACCAGGGCGACAGGGATTTCTTCATTTGTAGGCTCTTTCAGCATTCCTGAAAGGAGGCTTGTCTGTCCAGCTGTGGAGGGAGTTGGGGGATGCTTGTCGTTGTGCCTAAACGCCAGTCTAAAAATGACAAGAGACAAGTGGGTACAAGCGGTCATATCCAGAGGTTACTACATACCCTTTTCCTCTCCCCCTTTAGAAAAAAAATCAGTCCCAGATATTCCATCTAGTTAAAGGGACCATGCCAACTCTAGAAGTTCAAAGGTTGCAAGAGGAAAAGAGTTATCTAAGACTTCCCCGCAGACCAAATTGGATCCAGGACTTACTCGAGGTTCTTTTTAGTTCCAAAAAAGACAAGGGACTGGAAGCTATTTTGGATCTCAGCAGATTAAACAAATCGATGAAGTCAAAGTTCCGGATGGTGACACTGCAGTCGATTCTCACCTTTCTGGGGAAAGACAGTTGGATGTGCTCGATAGATCTCCAGTATGTGTACTACCACATAAAGATGGACAGGCGATCCAGGAATCATTTATGCTTTCGGCTGGGAGCCAGTCACTCCCAGTTTTGAGCTCTGCCCTTTGGTCTCACTACAGTCCTCAGAGTGTTCACCAAATGCATGGTAGTTGTCACGGCTCACTTGAGGCATCTAGGATTCCGGGTGCTTCCGTACTTAGAGACTGACTTCTAACCACCACCACTGAGCATCTACTAATAACAGTTCATCTTTGCTGTCAGCTAGGCATTACGATAAACTTCGAAAAATCTGCCTTGTTGTTACAGCATATCGTCTTCATAGGGGCAGACTTAAATACAAGGCAAATGTTACCCAAACTTCCTCCAGAGAGGGTTCAACCCTTACGTCAGCAAGTCACAAAACTTTTAACGAAGAAAAAAGTACAAGCCAAGGTTGTTTTGAAAGTTTTAGGTACCATGGCAGCAGCAATAACCTTGGTACCCTTAGCTCATCTACACATGAGGATTCTACAGTGGCTACTTTTCACCCAATGATCCATGCAGGAGCTGCCCATGTCTCACAAGATTATAATAATGGACTCCTGTAAGAGGGATCTGCACTGGTGGCTTCAGTCTACTCAGGTGGATTTAGGCAGATCGTTCATTTTCCCCACAACCAACAGCTACAGTGACCACGGATGCTTCCCAGATGAGGTGGAGGGGCATTATCTGTGGAAGACGGTCCAAGGGATTTGGCAGAAATACGAGAACCACTTGCATATCAACGTCCTAGAGATGAGAGCAGTGCCTTTGGCGTTACAGGCTTTCCAGAACTCCCTTCCACTAGGACAAATTGCAATCCAGAAAGACAACATGTCAGTGGTGTGGTATATAAACAAACAAGGAGGAACCAAGTCTTATCCTGTTTGTCGACAGGCCCACAGAGTATGGCAATGGGCAGTTTCTTCCCAATGCTTTCTGATAGCAATGCACATCCTGGGGAAATCCAACGTAATAGAGGACAAATTCAGCAGAGCTATTCTAATGCCTCACGCGTGGTCCCTAAAACAGGAAGTTGCAGAGCAGATTTTCTGCGAGTGGGGCTAGCCTTACTGTGACCTTTTTGCCACGTCCATGAATGTCAAATGCAGCAGCTACTTTGCCCTGATCCCCTGATGGTGGAGTCACTGAGGGATGCACTTGTTCATGATTGGCCCCAGGGGCTTCACTGTGCCTTTCTTCCTTTTCCCTTGATTCCCAAAATCCTTCAGAAAGTCCGCGCATTGAGGTGCAGTTTGATACTCATTGCCCCATACTGGTCTCATCAGATTTGGTTCCCTTTTCTATGGCCCCATCTCCAGGAGGATCTGTGGATTCTGGACCCAGTTCCAGACCTCCTGACTCATTCATCAGGGATGCTCCATCCGTCAATTCCATCAGTTCCATCCTTCAAAGTGACAGCTTGGCTGCTCGATTTCCACTCCTAGCCAGGCTTCCAGATATTTCCCCTGCAGTGAAACATATTTTGATTTCATCCCATAAGGCATCAACCAGAAAACTGTATCCTAGTAAATGGAAAAGGTTCTCCCGTGGTTCACTAAACAATCACTTTGATCCTTTCACAGCCCCTGTAACAACCATATTAGATTTCCTTGCAAAACTTTTTGATTAAGGGGCAGCAGTGGCTACCATTCAAGTTCAATTAGCTGCTTTCACAAACTGTCATATTGGAGAAATGGCATTAAAAATCATGTCCAACAGGCTTTGCAAAGCTTTTTTGAAAGGTACCTTTTTACTAAGACCACCGGTGAAAGAACCACCAGCCCCTTTGGACCCTAACTTTGTGTTGCCCACCTTGAACCTTCCTGCCTTTGAACCTGCATCATCTTGTCAACTAAAATTTCTAATGTGGAAAACCACATTCTTGATGGCCATTAATGTCTGCTAGACGGGTATCAGAACTCCAGGCTTTGTCAATACATCCCCATTCCTTGACTTTCCATGAAGATAGAGTATCCCTGAGAACTAACCCTTCATTTTTCCCCAAGGTATATTCTGAAGCGAATTTGAATTAGTCTATTGATTTGCCTGTTTTTTTCCCAAAGTATGGCAACAAGGCAGAGTACAGACTACACCAACTGGATGTACACAGACAATTACGGTTCTACCTCAAAGAACAAAGGAATTCAGGAAATCAGATCAACTGTTTGTATCCTTTTCAGATAAAAAGAAGGGTGCCACAATAACTAAGGTCATGCTTTCCAAGTGGCTTACTGATTGTATAACCTTCATATATACATGTCAGCATAGAGAACTTCCAGGGAAGATCAAAGGCCATTCCACAAGGGCAATGGCAGCCTTGTCAACCTTTCAGGCAAGGCTATCCTTGGATACAATTTGTACTACAGCAACATGGGTGTAAGGCCTCATACCTTTATTACTCATTACAAAGTTGATTTGGCCTCCAGGAACAGGGCCTCCTTTGGGTACACTGTTCTGAAGAGTATTTTCCTTTGAGCCACCCAAGAAAGAAGATCCCAGGGACACTGTCCCAACCAGCAATGAATGAAGGTGAGTGAGATAGGGCAACATAACATTAAGAAGTTATGTACTCACCATGATGTTCCATGTTTGTTGTCCATCTTGCCTTCATTCTTGTGTCCCACCCTCCTTCCCCCAGCCTTCGCGAAGTTAGCTGCTAAATGGGCTTTTTTTCTCTGAATCTCTTTTATTTCTTTTTATTAGGACATAGTTACATGTCGATACTACTAGTTATAGTATTTGCAAACAAGATCTGGGTATTCTTGCCTTAGCATGATGGGATAGGGTAGAGCCTCAAGCCGGTGGAAGCTCTTGAGTTTTTGTATAGGCCAAGTTGGAACTGATACTCTGTTCCGAATCCAACCAGCAATGAATCAAGGTGAGATGGACAACAAACCTGGAACGATATGGTGAGTACATAACTTCTTATTTAAGGAAGGATAGGTATAAAGTGGGAGTGGTAGAAGATCTGATGGAGACATTGAGGACATTGGAAATGAAAGGGGATCACCTACTAAAAGAGAGGGAGGATCACCTACTAAAAGAGAGGGAGGAGTTGAACAGGAACCTTAAAGTTGTATTTTAAAGTAGGGACATCAGTGGTTTGAAAGTAATAGGCTATATTAAGAAGGGTTAGCTAAGGTAAAAGGATTATGCCTACCTCAAATAGAAATGCACAAGAATTAGGAAAAAGTAACGGTGTTACGGTAAATATGAGAAGGGTGACAGTGTACTTGGAAAATGATTGAAAGTAGGAGAGCTATAACCAGATTTTTTGTTTTTGAAAATAGCTCAGAATCTCAAAATGTTTGTACAGTGACTTAGGCAGAAGAAGGTAAAAAGGTAGTTGTGAAATGTAGGGATCCTAAATCAAGACAGATTCAGAAGGAGCCCATTACATTTTCAAGTATATTAACAGATTTTTATAAGCAACTCTGAAGAAGAGGTGGATGAGAAAGTAGATTAGGAGGGCTATAAGCTTGATTTCATAGAGAACCTAGATCTTCACAGGTTATCAGAACATGATTCAAGGAGTTTAGTAGCACTAATAACATCCAAAGAATTCATAAGAAAACAATAGGTAAGCCCCCAAGGATGGTCTCTCTATGGAACTCTGGAAAGAAGGGAGCAAGACATTATTGAAAGTATGGAATGTGTTATTTAATAAACACCAGAAGGAAGCCAGCCATCAAGGTCCTGGGAAAGAGCAGTATTGGCAATAATACCAATGGAAGACAAAGACCCAATAGGCCATACTTCACAACTGGCTCATTTGTATTCTGAGATTTATAAAGATTATATTAGAATAATAGTGCACAAACTGAAAAGACTTTTGCCAGAATTAATAGACTTGGATCAGTATGGGTTTATGGGAGGTAGTCAAACCTTTGACACTATTAGCAAAACAGTGATCCAGGAAGAGCCTGAAAGTAAATTATTGCCAGTATTACTAACTAGTCTGAATGCTGAAAAGGCCTTTAACAGGGTTTACCGAGCTTACCTGTGGGAAGAGATGCTCTGATATTAGTTCCCCAAAAGAGTGATTAGCGTGACTAGCAATATATATTGGGATTCATCAGCCAGTGTAACGGAGGGTGAGGTCCTTTATCATGAGCTTGCATTAAAGAGATGCACCTAGCAGGGATTTCTTTTATCCTAACCATTATAAAAAAATGCTATTAAGGGATGTATACACGGGGATCAGGAGAGAAACAAATAGTGTTATTTATGGCTGATATTCTATATATGGTTACCCCGAAGCAGGATTAATCAAAACTTTTTTTGATATTGAAAGGATTCTGGTCTTTAGCAGGATATAACACAAATGAAGGGGAAAAGTAAAGTTGTGGCAGTAAACTGTGTCCCCAGATGTTATTTGGTACAATGATTTCCATACCTATAAGGACATTACAGAATAAGGTATCTGGAAGTGTGGTTAATGAAAGAGGCTCAGAAATTAGCAGCAGAGACTGGAAGTATACAAAACATAATATAATATAATAAGCACATTAATGAAATGGAAAAAGATGGATTTGGATATGGATAGCAAAATGCTGGCCATAAAGATGTTTATTATCCCCTTAATTCTACACCTGGCAATCTTTTTCTACCAGCTGGAAGGGAAGTTAGACTTTTTTTTTTTTTAATACAGAAGCAGCTAAAATTATTTATTTTGGAGGGTGAAAACCAGGGCGAGCTGGGAAAAGTTGAATCTGAAGTAGTTACTTCATTTGCTCTGCAACCTGTGGGTATCGGATCCGAACTCGGATCCGAGCCGGCAGCTTTCCAAGATCCAAACTCCTAGCTCATCCCCCTACCCATAATCCCCTGCTACCAACCATATTACCTCAGATCGTTTTTTGCCACGGCTGAAGAAGCTTTCCTTTTGAAGAGCTCCTGGCTGGGTGAGATCGTTGGTGATTTATAACCTTTTTCTAGAATTTAAAATCTTGTGTGTGTGGTACTAACCCTTTTTCGATCCCCTTTTGTGGTAGTTTAATTTTTTTTGGTGCAGTTAATTAGCTTTTCTTTAGTCACTCCCCCTCCCCCCCTTAGCATTTGGGTGTGTGTGTGAGTGCTAAAATGTCGGAAGGGCCTAAGGCCATTTTTTCTAAATGTACTGAGTGTGGCCACAAGCTTTTCCCAGCTGATGGCCACACTCAGTGCGTTTTGTGCCTGGGGGCAGCCCATCTATCAGAGGCCTGCCAGATCTGTGCGGCCTTTAACCCCCGGGCACTTCGGGATAGGAAAAACAAGCTGATCCTGGTGGGAAAGCTCCCCCAGGAGTCAGCTTCTTCTTCCTCTCCCGTTCGGGCTCCGGCATCCTCGGTGGCCCCAGCACCCTCTGTTCCCTTAGCTCAACCCGGGACTCAACCTCCCTCTTCGGGTTTGAGCTCTGAGGAAACTAGTGCCTCTTCTGCTAGGGAGAAGAGGCACAAGGATAAGGAGGGACATAGATCCCATAAAAGGCGGGCTGAATCTCAAACCTCGGCTCCGCCAGCTAAAGCAGCTAAGTCTCCTTCGAGGGTCTCCGGATCCTCCTCCTCTTGGCTCCGTTCACCTAGCTTCTCGCCGGAGGAGGAGGATCGGTCTCCCTCGAGGTCGTCGAGGTGGCCCTCCCGGCCCACCTCAACTACCTCTTCCAGGTCGAGAAGCATCTCCGAAGCGGATATGGATCGGATGATGCGTCGGTTTTTGCAGACCCAAATGCAGATGGGGGTGCTCTTGCCTCCCTCCCCTCTGGGGGGGAGTGCAGCCCCCATGTTTGCCCCGATCACGCCTTCTCCGACTCGTTTTCAGATGTCGGAGTCATCGGATCCGAGCCCCTTCGGACCCAGGGATTTGTCGGCGCTGATAGCGCTGGTCTCTTCGACGCCGACTCTGCCCTCAAGCTTGTCGGATCCGAGCTCTCGGGGCCGAGGGCTGAGCGTCGGATCCGAGGGAGTTGTTGTGTCTTCGGAGCTGTTGGCTTGGGAGCGCACCTCTCTCTCGGCACCGACTGCATCGGCTCTGACCCCGATCCCTTCCTCGGAGCCGAGGAGATGCTCTTAGAGGCTGGCGAGGGCAATTTTCCTTCGGCTTTTGAGGTAGTGGAGAGGGTACTGTCGAGGTCCTCCAGGTCCCCGGTCGGGCTTCATTTCCACCCGTACCCCCACTGTATGAGGGTCTGGCTTCCATCATCCGACCATAGGGACAGCCTGCCCAAGCCCTCCAGCTAGTTCCTGTGGAGGAACAACAACCCGTGGATGAGTCCTCTTCAGATTGCCCCACCGAGGAGGTTCCTCGGAAACGTCGGTGTAAAAGGAGGCACCTGGACTCCCTCGAGTCTGTTACCACCGACACGGACTTAGACGATAGGGAGGGTTCCCCAAGGTCACCTCCTAAAGATGTCTCCTTTGGAGACATCATGGAAATGTTGCGTATTAGAGTGGGGTGGTCTGCCCAAAAACCTTCCCTTGATGAATCTGTGTTCCTGGAGGTGTTTGAGGCAGGACCATCTACCTCCTGGGTTTCCCCTCCGGCCGACCCCCTGGTGGACTTAATTACCACCAGGACGTGGAAGGAGCCCGATACTGTGGAGCCAATCCCTAGGCATCCCGATAAAGTCCCAAGTCCCCCACAGATAGACAGTCATGGGCAAAAGGAACCCCTGTTGATGCCATGTTGCTGGCGGTGGCCACCAAGAAAGAACTCGCTCAGGAGAGTTCTTTGGTCCACCCGCCAGATGAAGAATCTCGAGTGTTGGACTGGATTGGGAAGCGGATGTTTGCTTCACTGACCTTTTCCATAAGGGTGCTGAACTATATGGCACATACCGTCAGGCTACAGCGAGACTTGATCAAGGAATACGCTGCAGCCCCCCCGGAGTCCATGTCGGTCGGAGACAAGAATGTGTTTACGACACGAATGGCCACTCTGAAATCCATCTCTAATACGTCTATGCGGCTCCTCTCCCATGTTTTGGAGGGAACCGCTAGAGCCAGCGGAGCAGGGGTCGTCTTATGACGTCACGCCTGGCTCCGTCTTTGCGACTTCGTGGATCCCCTTCAAGGCATCCTTTGCGAACGCCCCATTTGACGGTTCTGCTCTTTTCGGCAAGACCGTTTGCGATACGTTGGTCCAAAGTGAAAAGGACGGGAAGACGCTGTCTGCCATCGGAGTCCGCTTCTCTAGTCCCCAAAGATCCTTCTCCAGGAATCAGAGGGGACAAAAGAAGCTGTGGTTCCGCAAGTCTCAGCAATCCCATCCAGCTGCGGACCACTCGTCCTCTAGAGGCAGAGGAGGACAAGTTGGATGCCGGTCCAGAGGCAGAGAGGGGCCGTGTAATTTTGGGTCTAGAGGACCTTTCTCGGACAGACCCGCGCAACATCCCTGAGGGCTTGCCCGACTGTCCCTCTCTGGAGGCAGTCGGGGGGCGGTTGATGGAGCACCTGTCAAACTGGGAGTCCCTTACAATGGATCGATGGGTGCTCTGTATCATTTCCAGAGGTTATTCCATTCCATTCCTAAATCTTCCCCCCAAAACCAGATGCCTCCCCGATGTCCCACCCGATCAGAGGGACGCAGCGGCTTCAGAGATTTTGAAGCTGCTAAGAAAAAGAGCCATCCAGCCCGTCCCCCCAAATCAGTCCAGATTGGGTTATTGCTCAAGGTTCTTTTTGGTGCCAAAGAAAACCGGGGACCTCAGACCCATCTTAGACCTTTCCGCTCTGAACCTGTTCATACCCAAGGAAAAGTTCCGGATGGTCACTCTTCAATCTATTCTCCCCCTTCTGCAGGAGAACGACTGGATGTGCTCCATAGACCTCAAGGATGCGTACTACCACATCTTGATGGACAGATGATCCAGGAGGTTTCTCCGCCTCCGGCTCGGAGCCAGTCATTATCAATTCAGGGTTCTTCCATTCTGCCTCACCTCAGCACCCAGAGTGTTCAAGGTCATGGCGGTGGTTGCAGCCCACCTGAGACTTCAGGGCATTCAGGTCTTCCCGTACCTAGACGACTGGCTCCTTACTGCGACCAACAGGCATCAGCTCTCTGTGACGAGAGATTACGCACTGACTTTAGCCCACAGCCTAGGCATTTCAGTGAACCGGCAGAAGTCCTGCCTGTGCCCCACTCAAGCCCTAGAATTCATAGGGGCCAGGTTGGATACTCGAATCTCCCGAGCTACTCTAACATCAGTCAGACTGAACAGCTTGTCATATCAGGTGTTAGCCCTTCTTCAGAGTCCTACTCCTCCAGCGGAGTTAGTCCTGAGGGCACTGGGGTCTATGTCAGCAGCGATCAGTCTCTCCCTCCATGCCCATCTGTGAATGCGAATATTACAATGGACCCTTCAAGTCCAATGGTCCCTCTCGTTCCACCCATTGAACACGCCGATACCGCTGAGCAGAGTTTGCAGGGACTCCCTTCTTTGGTGGTTACATGCGCGGGAACTCAGAGAAGGGAGGCCTTTTGTGATTTTCCCCCGGTCAAAGCCATGTTGACCACGGACGCTTCTCGCCGTGGGTGGGGGGGCATTGTTTAGGCAGATCCGTTCAAGGCACATGGACTTCCCTAGAGACCGCATTGCATATCAATGTCCTAGAGATGAGGGCGGTGCTTTTGGCATTGCAAGCTCTCCATGACCTTCTTCCCCTGGGGACTATTGCGATCCAGACAGACAACATGTCAGTAGTCTGGTATATAAACAAACAGGGAGGAACCAGATCCTATCCCCTGTGTTGAGAGGCCATGAGAGTTTGGGAATGGGCAATCTCCACCAACTGCTTTCTGGTAGCAATGCACATCCCGGGATGGTCCAACATATTAGCAGACAAGCTAAGTCGGGTGCTTCTCACTCCGTACGAGTGGTCTCTGAATCCATCTGTTGCGAAGCAGATCTTCCTTAAATGGGGTCGGCCTTGCTGCAATCTTTTTGCTTCTCCTTTAAACACAAAATGCAGTGAGTACTTCACAATAATTCCCCCCAGAGGGGAGACCCCCAGAGACGCTCTAGTCCATGCTTGACCTCCCGGGCTCCTTTATGCTTATCCCCCCCCTTCCACTCATGATGAAATTCATTCAGAAAGCCTGTCTGTTGGGGAGCAGAGTTATTCTCATAGCCCCATTCTGGCCTCGACAGATCTGTTTCCCTTTTCTGCGGTCTCACAGTGTGGCTCCTCCGTGGATTCTGGATCCCAGTCCAGAACTGATCTCGCATCCCGCGGGTTTCCCAACCCCGAACCTGTTTCGCCTCAAGCTTGCAGCTTAGCTGATCCAGTTCTAATAAAGGCTAGGACTCCCGGTATCTCATCTCCCGTTAAGGCCATTCTGGTTGCGGCTCATAAGCCGTCTACCAGAAAACTTTACAACAGTAAATGGAAACGTTTTTCCATTTGGGCCAAAGACAAGGGCTTGGACCCATTTACTGTCCCTATTCCGACCATTCTGGACTTCCTCTCGTTGATTTTTCAGCAGGGAGCAAGTGCTTCTACAGTTAAGGTGCAATTGGCGGCCATCTCCCATTTTCATGTGGGGGACGGCATAGGTTCCTTAGCATCTACAAAGTTGTGCAAAACCTTCTTACGAGGCATCTTTCTATTAAATCCACCTGTAAAGTCTGTGGTTCCCCCATGGGATCTCACTCTAGTCTTGCAAGCGTTGACGAGTCCACCTTTCGAACTGGCGTCCTCGGTTCCGTTGAAGTTCTTGTCATGGAAAATGGCCTTCTTAGTGGCTATTACTTCGGCCAAAAGGGTTTCAGAACTGCAAGCCTTGTGTATGAAACCTCCTTACCTTATCTTTCACAGAGATAAAGTGTCCCTCAGGACTAACCCGTCTTTCTTGCTTAAGGTTGCTTCAGAAGCAAATATAAATCAATCGATAAATCTACCAGTGTTTTTTCCAAAATTTCAGAACAAGGGAGAATACACATTGCACAAATTGTATGTACACAGACAGCTGCATTTCTACTTGCATAGGACTAGAGAGTTTCGCAAGTCGGACCAGTTGTTTGTCTCTTATGCAAAATCAGCCATGGGCAAAGCCATTTCCAAAGTGACTGTAGCAAATTGGATCGTCAGTGTATTATTCAGGGGTACATATCGTCTGGCAAGCCAGCCCCGGTTAGTATCCGTGCTCATTCTACAAGATCTGTAGCCACCTCAACAGCTTTTTGGTCTAGGGTTCCAGTGGACGACATATGTTCAGCAGCTACTTGGTCCTCTTCTCATACGTTCATTTCTCATTATAAACTAGATGTGATTTCGAGGAGTAGGGCTTCTTTTGGCTCTGCGGTGCTTCAGACTATCCTTCCGTAAGGACCACCCAGGTTTTTATAAGGTAGCTGGGGACTCTGTCCCACAGGTTGCAGAGCAAATGAAGTAACTACTTCAGATAAAGAAGTTATGTACTCACCATAACATTCCATCTGAGTAGGTACTTCATTTGTCTGCAACCGACCCCCCCCCCCCTGCCATCCTCCGAACCTTTTGGGATTTTCTGATCACCTTTAGAGTTAATTTTTGTGTTACCAGGTTGGTGAGGCAAAAAAAAACGATCTGAGGTAATATGGTTGGTAGCAGGGGATTGTGGATAGGGGGACGAGCTAGGAGCTTGGATCTTGGAGCTTGGAAAGCTGCCTGCTCGGATCCGATACCCACAGGTTACAGACAAATGAAGTACCTACTCAGATGGAACATTATGGTGAGTACATAACTTCTTTTTCTCCTTGATGAACAAGGAGGGTGAGACTCCTAAATCTACAAGAGTCAAGACTGTTCCAGGGCAGCACAACTAAAACTAGTAACCTGAGGAATACAATGCATTGTGGAAGCAAATGATGTTGAGACAAGGTAACTACAACTGGGAAACAATGAGGATGGGTATGTGACCACAAGTTTGGATAGAGAATCCCATCCTAATTTAAAAAAAAAAAAAAAGGTTTACTATCTGTAATGCACGTGTATAAATAATGTTCAACATAGAAAGAATGCATTGGAGATAAAGGAAATGGAGACTTTGTGAATGTAGGTACTTCCTGTAGGATTATTTGAATCCAGCAAGTAGAAGGATTTTTTTTTGTTCTAGACAAGCTCAAAAAACTAAAGGGTAACATTTTAAAAGAAGGGCGCAGTGCTATATTGGATTGTGAAGAAAAGGTTCAAGTTACAAGAAAGAGAAAATCTAAAGGATTGGTATGAAGTATGGAGAGCATG
Organism: Protopterus annectens; assembly: GCF_019279795.1. NCBI lineage: Eukaryota > Metazoa > Chordata > Ceratodontiformes > Protopteridae > Protopterus > Protopterus annectens. The sequence goes on from NC_056726.1 coordinate 1,972,296,548, forward strand.
GGAAGACAGGTGAGAAGGAACCTGTCATTTTCAGGGTTAAAAAAATTATTAAAATAAACTAGAATACCAGAAGCAAAACAGAGACCACGGTGGTGGTGCTGCGGTAGCATCACCTCACAGTAAGACGCTGTCCGGTTCGATTCTCAGCTAGAGCGTCTTCTGCGTGGAGACATGCGTGAATGGGCGTACCTTCGTTGAAGGTTGTGCGTCAGGGCTGGTAACTCTGCACGTAAAAATCAACTACCAATCATTAGCGGACCGGAGTTCCACTGTGGCGACCCCTAACCGGGAAAAGCCGAAAGACAACAACAACCAGAAGCAAAACAGTGTGTTAACTAGTAGATTCTACAAAGTACTCCCTAGTAATTAAAGAAATCAAAATAAAAATCTAAATGAGTAGTGGAAGACAAACCTCAGAAAAGAATACACAAGTAAACAATGACAAGAGATGTGTTAGACCCCAAGGTATGTTGTGAAGTCTAGAAGATTCCAGATATCTGCCTGGAAATGCCTTTACATAAACTGCATGGGATCATCCCATAAGTAGCTCGAAGGTGTTGGCAGTTCAGGTTAGAAGGAAAGGGATACTGGAAATATGTTTCTGGACATGTCCAAAACCACCACAATTTAAGATGGATATGCAAGATAAATACAGTTAGTGGATGATTCATTTATTTTAACTAAGGAACTCTGGGAGCAGACTTTGAAGAAGCATGATATTGTAAAGTGATAGGATTGATCATGTTAGTGGCAATAAAGATAGTAATTAGAAAATGTAAGTCAGAGAGTAATCACCCCATATTGTGGAGGCACATCACAATGTGAACAGCTCGAATAATATGGGACTGAAAACAGTGGCACAAAGAAATTGTATACTGTAGTCTAATGAATGGTGGTCATGGTCTCCATTGATGCAAATAGATTAAGTACAGAAATGATTAAGTATGGCGAAAAATACATTATTCAACGGAGACAAGAATCCTTAAGGAGAAAAAGCAAGTTTGAAATGATGAATTAAAAAAAAAAGAGAGAAATCTTGTATATAATGACATCACTTATCTGTATTATCTTTTGTATGATGATATCACTTATTTGTATTATTATCTTGTATATATCTTATCTGTATTATCTCGTGTGTAATGACGTAAGTTATCTGTATTATTATCTTGCATATAATGACATCACTTATCTGTTTTATTCAATGTGCTCAGATTGTAATTATTTCTGTCATGCATTGTCTGTCTTTTTCTATTGCTATCTTTTTATTTACTACTTGTCTCGGAGCTTTTATCCCCGGGTTCCACTGAAAATGGGCCCCTGGCCCAGACAGACACCACCTGGTAAACAAATGTAAATAAATAAAGTAAAATTAAGGGTCCAAAGAAAGGATAAACCATCAGGAAGAGTGCTGATATGGAGGGAGAAGAGGAATTCAGTTTTACTACTTCAAATAATTAAAGTAGGTAAAGACCATCATGGAGTGGCAATGGTCAGAAAAGCCTTTTACTTGGTTCATCCAGAAAAAAAAGATTATTATCTCTCTGTACTCCTCCCTCATTAGATAAATAATTGAGTATAAAGCCCCGTTTGGTATGCACCTCTCCAAACATCTGCACCAACTGGAAAAGTCACTGAAATACCTCACAAAGAGAATTTGTGGCCACCATCACCCACCCTATGGGAATGGCTTAAATCACTATCACTCTATTAGGTATTGTACAGATTGCTGAGGGGTGATCTGTGTCTCTGCTACAAGGTGATCTCAGATCCTGCCCTAGTAGAGATGCTTCATATCTGTAAGTCTAACTCCTCATGCATTACCTGCTTGAAAGTCCTGAACCTAATATGCGACATCAACAAAACCTGCTGTAGAGACAGGTTTGTCTCCCAGTGGCTGCCCCGTCTCTGGAATAGACTTCCCATACATGTCAGAGTACCTTGCTGCCCTCTTCAAGCACAACCTTGATGAGTGGATGGGAAACCACAAATTTGTCTCAGGGGTTCCACCTGTGTCCCTCATTGACATGGGAGACAGGTGCTGACTGAGGTTTATTTTTGGGGATAAATTCTTGGCTAGGCTTGTTAAGGGCCCCAGGATCATTAGCCTAGTAACCTCCTATGATGCTATGATTCCTAAGAGGAATCTGTAATCCCCAGTATAGGTCTGTCCAAACGACAAAATTAAAAATTAAGACTGGAGCTAATAACGATATAACTGGCCAGCCACTAGGTAAGAATAAGAAAAGTGCAACTAATATATGGTTTGTACAGTGAGCTTGTAAGTTTTATGTTGTATAGCATTTTTTTTCCAGTAAAAACAAATTGGAATGCCTTCACTTGTTGATAAACCACCAGCTGCAGCTTGCAGTAGAATACTAAAGTTATGATATCCTCCTTAGGGTCTATGTTAAATATTCGAACATCCAAAATGTCGAACATTACATGGTCGAGATGAAATGTTCGACATTTGGTTGTTTGAATATCAAAAAAAAAAAAAGAAATGAAAAACACACTTTAACAGTGTGAGCAGGGGAGGACGCCCCCCCCCATGCACCCCCACACCCCCCCTACTTATATATACCAACTCCGAGACTGCACTTCAGTGCCAAAAAGGTAAATTCTCCCTATCTGCACCATACGGCACCATTGAAAGTCAGTCTTCGAACTCTTGCAATTTCGAACGTTTGGTCTCGACCATGTAACGTTCGAAATTGTGTGCGTTCTAAAAATTGGCATAGACCCCCCTCCTAAGAGGTCATTTTTTAAACATATTCCTCATCCTGTCCTCCTCAAAAGTCCCTTGCAACAAGTTTCTCACCAGTCTGCACAGAATCTTGTGAACACTTAAATAGCCACAGCTCCACTATAACATGAGTAACATCACTATCACTGTTGCAGCTAGACCCCCAGGTCTTGATACACCACTTAGCTTTCAAATGCAGCACTAATTCTAATTTATAATAAACATATCCTGCTATCATAGCACAATAATTTCATCATATTCTTAAGTTCTTTTCATGCCTGATCCCACTTCCTAGCTACTAAGATAATATTTTACAGGTAGTTCACAACCTTATCAACTCCTGTTTAGGCCTCAGTTTCACAAACATGTTGCTAGACCTCAGATGTCTCCTGCCTTTTCACTAGTTGTGGGTAAATGAAGATGGTTTGTTTATAGGTGTGTACTAGGCTAATGGCTCTGGAGCCTTTACAAGCCTAGCCCATAGGATTACCGTGGCATCGTGCCACCCAAACTTAATTTCCAGTGCCTCTGTCAAGTAGAGCCACTGGAGTGATCCCCGGGGTGAATTTTCTATTTCCCATCCACTCATCAAGATCCCTCTTGAAGAGGGCCAGTGAGGCACTCTGCTTGACATGGATGGGAAGTCTATTCCATAGCATGGGTAGTCTGTGGGTCATGAACCTGTCCCTCCAGCTTGTTCTGTTGTGTGTGGTAATGAGGTTGAGGTCTCTGGAGCGTGTAGATTGGATGGATTGTGATTTCTTTAGATGTAGCATTTCTAACAGAGTTGGGTTAGACATGGCTTTGTAAGTAAAGCAGAGAGCACCTCAAGTAGGTGATATGAGACAGAGAATAGTTGGAGTTTTTTGAGTCTGTCCATATAGGACAAGTGTTTAAGGCCTAAGATCCTCTTTGTGAGGTATTTTTGCAGCCTCTCCAGTTGTTGTAGTTGTCTAATGAGGTCCATGCCAAATGGGGCATTGTACTCGATGACTGGCCTAATGAGGGAAGAGTAGAGGGAGACAATGACCTCTTTATTCCTAGATGCAAAACCCTTAGTAATGAGATGTGCCACATAGAAGGACGTTCTGACCGCAGTGGCAATGTGGTAGTCAAAAGAGAGGTTGCTGTCAACCTGTGTTCCCAGATCTCTTATGACGCCTTCTGTGTTCAGTGGACTATCATCAATGTGATAATTCATGGGAACCGGGTTTTTCCCAAAGGGGATGATGACGCATTTTTTGGCATTGAGCTTAAAGCCATGGTTCTGACACCAGTCATTGGTCTCAGTGAGGCCTTTCTGTAGGATGTCAACATCACTTGGGGAGTTAATTATGGCTCCCAACTTGCAATCGTATCGTATGTGAACTTTGTCAGCCAGAGTCCCTTCGTGTTGGCCTGGACTTCAGAGAAATAGATACCAAGACCAATCCCTGTGGGACTCCACTCATGACTGGTCAACAGTCTGACTTGGAGTCAGCTACTTTCACACTGTGGGTTCTGTGAGCCAGTTTGCAGCCCACCTAGTGATAATAGGGGTTGATGCCTAAATTAGTGAGTTTTTCTATGATTCCTGAGTGAGGGATGACCTGTAGCCGTGCTCCATTCGGTAGGGGCAAAGCCTGAGGTGAGGCTGTGATTGACTAGGGCACACAGGTGTGGTGCCAGTTCACTCTGTAGTTCATGTAGAACACAGCCAGGGATATTGTCAGGTCCCATAGTAGCTGTATTCTTGGCCTTGGACAGTGCTGTTTTAACCTGTGCAGCAGTAATACTGGGTGCCTGGCAATTTACTCATATTGTGATTGGTCCTTTGGTGGGGGAGAAAGGGGTAAAGTTGGCATTGAATCTGTTGGCTAGTATATTGGAAATATCTGTTGGCTCTGTATAAGAGGTGCCATTGTGCAACAGCTCCTAGCAAATCTGGATATTGCCGTGGAGATTCTTTACAAAACTATAGAAGGCCTTGTGGATGTCCTTCAAGAATGCAACTGCAGTCATAACATATGGGTTGTCCTGCCTCAGGCAGCCCTCGGTCAGCCGGATTCCAAAGTCTGGGTCCGACTTCGGCTGATGTCGCATTTCTCTCCGACGTCAGAGCGGCTGGAGTATATAAGCATCAGCCGACGCCATCTTCTTCAGTCTTTCTTGCCACGCGGTGCCCGAAGCAGAAGCAGTTCGCAAGTGCCGGTCGGTCAGCTCCTGTATTCTTCGAAACCAAAGTTATCAAAAAAACTAAGTACCCCGTTGGGGACCTTTTCTTGCCTCAGCCGATGTCAGAAATTACTGAAAAAGTAAATAATTGTTTGTCTTGTGGTAAACAAATACCTCATAAGGATTTCCACTCTTACTGCCTCCCTTGCCTTGGCCCAGACCACGACGTCTCGGCCTGTGCCGTCTGTGCTCGCTTCAACAAGTGCACTCTCAGGCACCGGGCGGAGTTCGCTGAAGACTTTTTCGGTGAAAAATTTGATTATACAATGCCATCGGAACAACCGACAACGCAGACTCCTAAGAAACGAAAAGACCGGGACCGACATCCTCGGCCCACGTCTTCCACTGACACCACGCCAAAACTAACCGCGAGTGCTCCGGGTCCCTCTGAGGCAGTTATTCCACCGCTCCGAACCGAAGACACCGCATTACCGATACCTCCGATACCGGAGGCCACTCCGACGCCAGTTATTGATTTTCCTCCGGATACCGAAACCGAGGAAATGCCCGAGACCATTGCTGTTGATAAAGTCACTCCTGCACGTGGAGCGGCTAGGCCTCCCATGTCCATGTCTATCAAGGCCTACACACGTGTCAAGGCAGCCAGCAAGTCCAAACATCTTACTGCTAAAACCTTACCTCAGCCTACTCCTGAAACTCAAATCATGTCCATGGCCGCAGATTTAATTTCTCTGATCAGAGGCTCCCAGGCCCATCCTGAGAGAGGATCCCAGCCTCCTCCTGATAAGAGGCCCAGGGTTGAACCCTCTGACCCTCTGCCCTCAGATGAAGATTCTGAGGACTCTGTTCCCTCTGAAAGCCAGGAAGAGCCCTTCCAGACCTCTGAGGATTCAGATGCAGAGGACTCCATTCCCTCGGCCTCTCCTCCTGAGGATATTTCTTTTAGGGAAGTTCTGCATTACATGAGGGAGCATTTTAAGTGGCAAGGACAGGAATTTTCTGATTCCAGAAAGCACCTTCGAACCTTCCTCAAAAAGCCTCAACACAGACCCTTAGCTATACCTCCTGTGCTTGATGTTTTGGATGACTTATACTCTGACTCCAGTGTTACCCCTGATACTCTTCCTCCTGCTCCTGTCAAGCCTGAGAGATACTATAGGGTCCCAGAAACCCATTCTCATTTATTTAGGGCCCATGCTGTTGATTTAGAAACAATTTCCCGGGGGCCTAAAGGGGTTTCAGCTACCACATCCAAAAATCCTTTGCCTTCCGACAGGGAAGCAAGGTCCTTAGAGAGATGGGGGAAGAAGGTCTACACCTCCACTACTTTATCTATGAGAGCTCCCAATTGTCTCTTTCACATGTTTCAATATCAGGATTTCCTGTTAGACGATTTACAGAAAAGTTTGGCCTCTCCTGAACCTTTAGATAGGAAGTCTTTGCAGGAGGCTGTGCATAACTCTCAGCAGGTTAGCAATCATTTTTTAAAGTGTGGATATGATGCATTGGAGGCTTCATGTAGGGCAGCTATGACAGGGGCAGTCATTCGTAGACATGCATGGTTAAAAGAACAACCTTTACCAGATCATGTTAAGGCAAAACTTCTTGATGCACCCTTGGAAAAGAACAAGCTTTTTGGTGCTAATGCTAAAGATGTGTTAAAGTCCATTGAGGAAAAAGCCAAGTCAGTACAGACAGTCAAAGATTTCCTCCAGGTTCAGCCGCCCAGATTCAGCAGGAACTGGCCTTCTAAAAACTGGTCCTTTCCTAATCCTGAAAGATTTCAAAGGGGTAAAAACAGGCGTGGCCGAGGAAAAGGGCAATACAGAGGATCCTACAGGGGACGACAATGGCAACCAGCAAACCAAAGAAGTGACACAGGGGTTTCTCCTGCCCCGCAGGAACAATGTCAATGACTTTCCTCTACTTCCGCTGACCAGGGAGCAAACAGAAGCTCCTTTGGGCGGAAAGTTATCTCTGTTTTCAAAAAATTGGCACAAACTGAATGGATTTTGGACATTATAGACCACGGTTACAGGTTCCACTTTCATACCTTGCCAAGAAAACAAGGCATGCCAAACCTTCCACAAAATCAGAGGGCAGAGGCTATCAAGCAAATTTCTCTGCTTGCTCAGATCAAAGCAATAGAAAAAGTTCCACAACAAGAACAAGGTCAGAGGTTTTATTCAAGACTGTTCCTTGTTCCTAGAAAAGAAACTCAATCGAGACCAATACTGGACTTGTCCGCTCTAAACACTTTTCTCATAGTACCAAAGTTCAAAATGCTGACTTTACAGCAACTCCTTCCCATGCTGGGCAAGGGTTCTTGGCTGATTACTCTGGACCTCAAGGAGGCATACCTGCATGTCCCTATCAGACACAGCTGCATAAGATACCTCAGATTTCTTGCAGGGCCAGAGCATTATCAATTCTCAGCATTGCCATTTGGCTTATCTACTGCGCCCAGAGTATTCACGAAATGCCTGGCATCAGTAATTGCTCATTGCAGGCTCCAGGGGATTCAAATCTACCCGTACCTGGACGATTGCCTCATACAAGCGGACAATAAACTAACCTTGACAAAAAACTTGAATTATGTCATACACTTGCTACAGGCTCTGGGCTACACAGTCAACTTTCAAAAGTCAAGACTTCAGCCATCCCAGCAAATAACCTTCTTAGGAGCCAAACTAGACACAGCCTCTCAAATGGCTTACCTGACAGAAGACAAGCAAAAGAAGTTAACTCATTACTTCAAAAGTTCAGCAAAGCTCACCCAGATGACTGCAAGGAGTTTCCTACAGGCCCTGGGTTACATGGCATCCTGCATTCTCTTGGTCCCACTAGCAAGACTACACATGAGAAAGCTTCAATGGTACTTAAAAAGCATATGGTCTCTACACAGCAACAACCTAGAAGCAATTATTCCACTCATTCCATGTCTACAAAAGGAATTTCTATGGTGGGCCACAGTAAGCCAGTTAAACACAGGCATGTCGTTCAAAAAACCTCAGATAACACAGACAATTACCACTGACGCCTCAGACCTTGGATGGGGGGCGCACATGGAGGGCAGATGTATTCAAGGGCAATGGTCCCCAAAGGAAACACATCTGCATATCAACCAAAAAGAAATGCTAGCAGTAATGCATGCCATCGAGGCCTTTGGACAACAACTTCAACAAGGCCACCTACTAATACGGACAGACAACACCACTGTGATGTGGTACATAAACAAGCAGGGGGGCACTCATTCTTACCCCCTTTGCAGACTGACAATGAATCTTTGGGAAAAATCACTGGGTCTAAACATACAGCTACAATCCCAGTTTGTTCCAGGCAAAGACAATGTTCTGGCGGACAGTCTAAGCAGAAATTTCATAGACCCCCACGAATGGAGGCTACATCCAGACATCTTTATACGACTCACCTCGACATGGGGCAGGCCGGACGTGGACCTATTTGCCTCCCACCTCAATCATCACTTAAAAAAGTTCTGCTCAAGGACATATCATCCACAAGCATGGAAAGTAGATGCCCTCTCATTCAACTGGAGCTCCCTAATAATTTATGCATTTCCACCCCTGCCACTGATGACCTCAGTGTTATTAAACATCAAGGCAGAGCAACCGAAGGGGATCCTAATAGCTCCAGACAGGCCAAGACAACACTGGTACCCACTACTACGGAGCATATGTCACAACAAAACGTGGGCCCTTCCACAATGGCCCCAACGTTTGACTCAACACAACTTCAGGACTGTTCATCCCAACATAGACTCTACAGTTAACAGCTTGGGAAATCCCATAAATAACCTCAATTTACCTCTCTCCAAGGAAGTTCAGCGGATACTAACAGAAGCCCGCAGACCATCCACCAGAAAGGCTTACTCAGCCAAATGGAAGAGATTCAGCATTTGGAATACCAGCAAGGGTCATGATGCATCACTTTTGAGCATCCCTCTCATTTTGGAATACTTGGCAAATATGTTACATAACGGACTCTCATACTCTTCCATAAAAATACATGCTTCAGCTATCTCAGCTAGATACAACACTGATCCACCTGTGTTTTCACATCCTTTGCTAAGGCAATTTCTTAGAGGAATCAAGAATATAAAGCCCCCAAAAAAGGCACCAGTACCAGCTTGGGACCTCAATTTTGTCCTAGAAAAATTGACTTTACCTCCCTTCGAGCCAGCAGCTTCTGTGGAGTTACAATTTCTTTCCTGGAAGACAGCTTTCCTGCTGGCCATAACCTCAGCAAGAAGGGTTTGAATTACAGGCCTTAATGGCAATACCACCGTTCATAACTTTTCACAGAGACAGGGTCTCCCTACGAACCAACCCTACTTTTCTGCCAAAAGTGGTATCCAGGGTTTCTTTAAATCAAGCAATTAACCTGCCTACTTTCTTTCCCAATCCTGAGAACAAAGGGGAAAGACTGTTACATACCTTGGACATACACAGACAACTTCGCTACTACCTAGACAGAACTAAGACCAGTAGGAAGTCTGATCAGCTTATTGTAGCTTACGCCCCTGGAATACAAGGAAAAGCAATTTCCAAACAGACAATTTCAAAATGGATTGGACATTGCATCAGATTCTGTTATTCCTTCCATGGAAAGAGTGTGCCAGCCAATGTCAGACCACACTCCACCAGAGCTACAGCCACCTCTACAGCTTTTTTAAGAGGGGTGCCTACAAAAGACATTCTAGAAGCTGCTACATGGAGCTCTGTGCATACATTTTTCAAACACTACAACCTCCCTTTATATTCCAGATCCAGAGCAGGCTTTGCTTCAGCAGTCCTGCAGGGATTGATAGCTACACCATCCTTTTCCTAGAGCATACCACCTCCCCCAGCTAAGCTATGGTATTCAACCCATATGTTATGACTGCAGTTGCATCCTTGAAGGACATAGTACAGTTTTGTACCTACCATAAATGTAGATGTCCGATAGATATGCAACTGCAGTCGGGTTTTCCCTCCCTCCTTCCCCTCTATGCCTTGGGTCCACTCCTATCCCTATTATCCTTAGCTGGGGATATCTGTTATGGTGTATCTGTTTATTGCTTACTTATTGTCTGGAAATCTATTTTTGTCTTCCAATTTGATTACAGCCTTCATTGGAGGGCACCTGGCATCTGGGGCAAGAAACACTGAAGAAGATGGTGTCGGCTGATGCTTATATACTCCAGCCGCTCTGACGTCGGAGAGAAATGCGACATCAGCCAACGTCGGACCCAGACTTTGGAATCCGGCCGACCGAGGGCTGCCTGAGGCAGGACAACCCATATGTTATGACTGCAGTTGCATATCTATCGGACATCTACATTTATGGTAGGTACAAAACTGTACTTTGTCTTTACTGTCTGCTGCAATTCTGTTTTCATAGCTAGCTTTAGATGATTTGATGAGAGATCTTAACTTTTTGTTGAGGCTGATAAGGGAATTTTTCCAGTCTTGGGACGTCACCTTATTTCTCATCAGTTTCCTCTTTCTGTTGTAGAGTTTGTTTATGGCAGGGGACCACCAGATTAGCTTCCTTTTTTTGGAGGAGATGATCTTGGTTCTATTGGGTATGACAATATCCATTCATTTGTGTACGTGTTCGTACAAGGCATTAATGTATGATTTGGCGGTCATGCAGCTGTTCTCCAATTGCATGGGTGCTGTGAAGTTAGCCACCTCTGTTTTTTGGACCCCAAAGTTAGCTTTGGAAAAGTTTTTCATGGTGTTTAACTTTGCGAGGGGGTAGAGGGGATGTGGATTTCCAAGGTGATTAGTTTGTGGTTGGATCTAATCAGGGAGGAGTTGACTATTGGCACAGAGCAATGGTCACCCATGTTAGTAATAACCAGGTCAAGTATGTTGCTACCTCTAGTGGACGGTAAGAATGAGCTGGTCCAGGGCATTGGAATTAATGAATTTCAGGAAACGTTGGGCAAGTGTATTGGTACATGAGTAGTTTTCCCAGTTAATGGAGGGGTAGTTGAAGTCACCCAGTATGAGAGTGTTAGGTTGGACCCTAATATTCTCCAGGGTGCTTAGGAAAGTGGAGTGCGAGTCTTGGGTCATGGTTGGGGACCTATAGAAGGCTAATGACCTGAATCGCTGTCTTACCCAATGTTAGCTGCAAGCCTGCACCTGAAGTATCTCTGAAGTATCTGTCTTGCTGATTCTGTGAAAAAAGAGGTTTAACTAGTCCTGTGCTAAATATTTTATACTTCAGTCACTCATTCTCCTCCTATGTCTGCTCTGTCTCTCTAATCCTGGTTTATGGTTTGTCCACTCCCTGAAACCAATGACAGCTGCTTTCCCTCCCCTTCACCTTCCACTCAAACCTTTGTGAACAAGATAGCACTCCCACATGTGGGGGGCGGGGTGGGGGGCAGGGCAAAGCAGTCTGTGTCCAAACTCCTTTATTGTGTTTTTTGCTTTGGCAGGTTTTCATCCTCATGGCTGATGTCTTACTTAAACTGGTCTACTTGAGTCGGTCCCATTTTCAATTTAACAAGTAAGCACCATTTGTGCCCAGGCAGTGTCCTAATATACAGTAACTGTACATTTGCCTGGCGCTAGAGTTCATACTGTTTGAAGAACTGTATAATTTCTATATATTTTTGAGCGCTTTCTCAGTAAACCTGAAAGCAAGATTCCTCACTCATTTTGAACTTCAGGGATTCTCCTTTAGGTTAGTTCTAAGGCCCATTAATTAGAATAAATGTGAGAGCTGTTATTCATGAAAGACAGTACACCAGTGCACATTATTTAATCTGAATATTTAGAGATGTGTATAGTCATCCTTTTTTTTCTGCAGATCCATCTGCAATCTCCTAGACTTTAGTGTAGTCCTTATTTGGTTGTTACGTGTAGATTGTACTCTGAGACATTACCATAATAGTGATATGCTCCAAGTATGCTCATACTGGTTCCAAGATTTATCATGATCTGAAAGGAAGCGTATGGTCAAGTGTCATTTCAAGCCTGGGACTGGAATCATTTTTGTAGTATTGTGTATGTCTAAATGTTTCATCGCCACCACTTGGAAAGTAGCCATTCATATTTTATTATTTTCTCTTGAAGTTTCCTAGAATTTAACTGCCATTGTTCAATTGTGTGCAGCCTTTTTTCTTCATCTTCTCTTTATTATGACATTTTCTTTGACTTCCTTTACTTATCAGCCTGCTTAAAAGTTAGGTCTTTTGCAAGTTCTTATATATTGGTCGCAGACCCATTATTGTATAAAAGCAATGAATATGTTTCTACAGGAGCTTTAATTAAATTTAAAAAATATATCTTATTTCAGCCAGCTCTATTGATGTAGAAGGATGAAGCCCTGATTACATCCCAGGCAACCCATGTTTAAAAAGTAGCTGAGACACCTCTGGGAGCTGTAGTGAGGGAGGAAAGGAGAGGAATGGTGCAGCTCACCTGTCATCAGGTGGGGGTAGGGAGCTTTCCAGTCACTTGCCCAATTATAGAATCTCCAGTGGAGACTGGAGATTCCATAGGAAGGGATCTGATTGTTATTAAGGTAAGAGAGCAAAAAAATAATTTCATTGCTTTCAGTAAGAGATGCTGCTTTTGGTCCAGCATACATCCACTGCACTTTATTTAACATAACTACCTACTATTGTTAATATCATTAGATCTGAATCAGCATGCTGTGTTTCAGTCATTATTACTTTATAAGATAGGTCCTTTAACCGTAATCAACACTGAATTGTATTTGATTTTAATTTTCTTCCTTATAGATAGAAGAATGCATACAATATTCCCATAAAAACGTGAGTGCTGTAGTAGCTACCCCTTGCAACATGAATTGCATCAGTGACAACCTGGTGACACGCATAGCTGACTTGTTTACACACAGTGAAGCAGATGATGTGAAGGACAGAAAAGACAAATTTAAAAGGTGAGAATGCATATAAATTTACTTTCTGTAAAGATTATTTGTTTCTCCCGCAGTAGAAACTTAAATGATTTGTCACTAAAATATGTTTTAGGCTTTCTTTTGCTACATATATGTCACTTGTGTATTTGCATTGAAACATATTTTAAAGAAGGAATAAAAACTATATATTTTTACATTTAAAACCATAGGTAGTATTAATGAGTTCAGGCAAAATAGATGGATATAGATGTACTAGTCTGTACAAGAGGCAGGGAGGCTACGGTGGTGGAGTGGTTAGCATTGTCGCCTCACACCAAGAGGTTCTCCGGTTCGATCCTCGGCTGGGGTGCCTTCTGTGCAGAGTCTGCATGTCCTCCCAGTGGTTGTGTGGGTTTCCTCCAGGTGCTCCGGTTTCCTCCCACATCCCAAAGACATGTTGTAGGTGGATTGGACACTCGTAATTGGCCCTAGGTGTGAGTGCGTGAATGCATGTGCCTTCCGTGGAAGGTTGGGCACCGGATTGGCAACTCGACAGGTGATCCGCTGTGGCGACCCCTAACCGGGAAAAGCAGAAAGAAGTCTGTACAAGAGGCAGTATATTTTTAATGATTGTGGTATTCTAGCTAGTGTACAGCTGGATATGTAGGCCGTTATTGCTTAGCGTAGATGACCATTGAAATATAGGAACTAAAATGTAGGGTTGTATTCAATGTTGAAATAAAATGGGAATCAGACACCAGATTGTTGTCCCAGTCATTGAAAGTTAATCATGTAATCCTCCTCATTGTATGTTTCTGTTATCAAGAGTAATGTCTGCAATCACAAGTCCTGATCACTAACTATTTTCAGTTTACCATTTGCTTGCCAAACTGGAAATTATTCAGGCATGCAAGAGGGGGCATGGGTGGTACTACACACTTCCAAATTTTCATCGTATGTGTGCATTTCTTTATTTAGTATATGTAGGTAGCAGGGATATGGCAGTGCAAGGGCTTTTGTCTCTCTACAAAAACACTTATTTGTGTTCTTTTTGCATTGAGTCTTAAAATTTAAATTCTATACATCTTTATGGTGTTTTTTATGTTAAA